>NW_026127186.1:175000-295251 GCF_022985175.1 Labeo rohita | reverse complement strand
TTTTTCAAGTTATTTTATATTAACAGAAAATGTTTTTATTTGACAAAAACTGCTTGCGATTGCTGACTGGTATCTGAAGTTAATATTTATTAATATAAAATGTATCTGACGCCAAATTCACGAGATCGCTAACAAGTGATGGAACCATACAGAAATATACAAAAATATTAAATGTATTTATTTGACACCAAATCTCTGATACTTTTTCAAGTTGGTTTATATGAACAGAAAATGTTTTTATTTGATACACACTGCTTCAGATTGCTGACTGGTATCTGAAGTTAATGTTTATTACTTAAATAACTGGTGTATGAATAAGTACAGCGTTTTCTTTACTCAAACTCTGTCTGCAAGTGCTAATGTTTTAGTGTGTTAAAGAGCTGTGAAGAGTCTTTGCATTTGCTATTTTTAGCCAAATTGGCTCAACAGCAGTACATAAGTCTTGGTGATAGATCTGTTTTGGGGGGGGGTGTCTTGTCTCCTTGTCTGTTCATCTTCATGTGTGTGGATACATGTAAGTCCACTGATGCAGCAGTTTAATTATATGTGTTGTATGTGCAGCAGCAGTATTTCTTACATGCTCACAGCAGCATGTTGTGGATGTATTGGCAGTAGCAAGTCTCGGTAAACAGCAGCAGCATCAGTGTAGAAGATCTATTCTGCCAATACCAAATACATTTACATTATCATGCACATTACCATTCCAATCTCTCTGACAGTTGTCATGACCGAAATGTTTTATTGTGAATATGAGATTGAGCTGAAGAATGAATGCTGTATCAGATGCAGTCTCTTATAATACTCTACTACACATAATACGCTGCTTTTAATACAGTAATACAGGGATCCTCAGATCTGGCTCGGGAGATCCACTTTTCTGCAGAGTTTAGCTCTAACCCTAAATAAACACACCTGAGCAAGCAAATCAATGTTTTTAGGATCGTTAGGAAATCACAGGTGTTTGATCAAGGTTGGAGCAAAAAACAGCAGTGCATTGGCCCTCCTTTGCCAAATTTAAGGAACTCTGCCATAATACAATAAGGTTTTAATGAAGCAACTCAATGTTCCTTTGTTACTGGTTCTAAAGTGACGTTGTCAAATTAGTAATGGAGGCTTGGGCTCAGCTGTTCAACCATCAACTTTACATTTGCATCTGTAACGGAAGGAAGTAGTTCTGCACAAAAGAGGGTTTTTAAAGAAACACCGTTTTTATGTATTTACACACTCATACCACCAAACTGTTGTATAAAGGCAACATGACACCCATACACATTGTCAGCTATGAGTGTAATATTACTTATATTTTACTTCTATAAATATTTCTATATACAAAACTTTAAAGAAAGAAGACATAATTGTAATTACATTTCTTTGTATTTTACAGTCCAGGGAAGAGGTAGAATATTTTAGAAAGTGTTTCTTCTCTCTTTGCATGGCATTTGACATGGATGCTTCTCTTTAAACTTCCTAAGGACCTGTTTAAGAAAAAAAAAGGAGCATTTTATGAAAAAATTAAAACTACGCATACACATACTATGACCAAAGTAGTTCATAGTGACATTGCCTTTCTGAAAAGCTCCTCAATGTGATCCTCATGAGCATGCTTGTTAAATATTTCCATGATATCCTGGAAGAAATCTGAGCCTGTTTTAGGATTCCTGTAGGAAACAGTATCTGAATAAAGAACACAAATTACTGTATGACAGCAGAGGCAACACACACAACCAAATAATAATATTCAGTAGATTCAAAAGTAGTGGCAATGTAAGGTTATGTGTTCTTTGAAGACCATATAATACCTACTATTTAGTGGCATGTTATAATATATTCTAAATGTGTTTACCCGGAGTGGAGGATCTCAGGCAGCAAAAGTCTTTCTCTCGGTGCTCTGTTTGTGTCATGCTGTCCTGGACTTTCACACATCCATCATTACCTGTAATATACAGTAAGACACAAACGATCAACATCTGCCTACAGTGCACATCATATTGCACGAGCACTGTGCTCAGCTGATCAAACATCTCAAAAACAGAGTTCTACAACTGATTCTAAGAGTATTTAGTCATTTGTTGAGATGTCCAAAATAGCCTAAGTATGAACGTGTCACTTCCTGTTCATCTGTAACTTACCACCCCGACACGACTGGATGAGGATGATTTTGGGTTTGTCCCGCAGTCCAGGACAGTTTTCAGTGTTCAAGCAATTATAAATATCATCTGTGGAGAAAATGTCTTTTTTCCCATTAGAATTCACTCTGTTGGAAATTCCAGAGATTCCAGCGGCATTCCCATGTGACATGAACACCACAAAGCAGCTGTCTGATTGGACGTGCTCCTCTCGCTGGGCAAAGTCTCGCATGGCAGCACTCATACCCTGGGCACCAAACAGTCAACAACACACTGATGGGGGATTTTGTTTTATATAGAGAGAGCGCAAAGTTACACCGATAATTATTTGTATTTTTTTTCTTTCTGATCTGAAAATCTGAGATTTTTTTTTTTTTTGACCCATTTAACCATTAATATAATATGTACATGTGTATATTTATAGTGATAACATGTATATAGTCTTCATAAACATATCAAAAGTTTTACATCAGTAAGATCTTTTCAGTGTTTTTCTTTAATGTTTTTGTCTCTTCTGCTTACAAGGCTGAATACACAGTAAAAACTGTTAAATATTATTACAATTTAAAACATCTGCTTTCTATGTGAATGTCTGTAATTTATTTCTGTGATGTGCAGCTGAATTTTCAGCATCATTACTCCAGTCTTCAGTGTCACATGATCCTTCAGAAATCATTCTAATATGCTGATTTGCTGCTCAACAAACATTTAGGATTATTGGCAATGTTGAAAACAGTCGTGCTGTACAGTATTTTTGTAGAAACCATCATACATTTTATATTTCAGGATTCTCAGATGAGAAAGCTCAAAAGAACAGCATTCATTTGACACAGAAATACAGATCTTACTGATCTAAAACTTTCAAACATCAGTGTGTATAGTGTGTAATGTGCATATGTACCTGTGCCGTGAGGTCTCTTAGTGTCAGCACGGTGTAACCGAGACCCCTCAGCAGAGTCTCCATACTCAACTCATCCTTCTCTGCCCCAACCCTAACATCTCCATTTTCAAACTCCATATTGTTAATGAGCAGTGCTAATCGTCTTCTGTCGGAGGACTTGTCCTTCATTGGGTAAATCTTAAGAAAGAGAAAAGGAAAAGAGATTCAGGCCAATTACCTTAGTTTTTTTTTTTTTTAACATAGTTACACATAAAGCAATTTAATGATTTGTGTCCACATATTGTACTGAAGTATCAATAGCAGATTCTGTTTTTAAGGCCTTTGAAAATACTTACATCATCTTTCTTATTTCTAAGCGTCCTCTCTTTAAATTCAGCTGTGCATGGCACTAGACAATCTTCAGACACCTGTTCAGAAGCAGAAAGATACCAAATTCAGCATCACCCGTAAGTTCCCAAAGCTTTTATCCAAAGACTGATCCAAATCTACCGTCGTTTGTCCACAGCCATTGTTGCTGCAGCGCACGGCATTATGGGTCGGCCCCTTCCATTCCCTCCGGCAGCTCCAGCAGAAGTTGTATGTGTGTTTCTTGTTGGCTGTGCAGATGGTGCAGCGCACACACAAGTTTGTCTTGTCTCGTCTTTCCACGTAGGACAGGCAGCCTGGACACTTCAGAAACAGCTTTTGATTATTACTGTCTCAGGGACTACAGTAAAAATTTAATTTTGTATAGTTTACGTATAATTTGTCTGGTTTTCAAATTCATCTTACAGCTTTGAATTCGCACAGATTTCTAGCGGTGAGAAGACTGATGTTCTCTTCTAAGAACTGCCTCTGTTTGTTCGTCAGATGAATCAGTCGACAGACATCCTGGTACGAGAGCTTCGCTCCACAGGATCTCCTCCGGCCCTCGTCAAATGCAGGACAGGTGAACTCAGTCTGTCTCTAAAATACAGTGTGAGAACTCATTCACAGGCAGCACAGGAATCAGTGTCAGGACATATGTACATGAAGTACCTGTTTAAGATAATACTTGAACCAGGCGATGATATAATCTGCTGGCCTTCCATGATCACAAGGCAATTTCACTGCTAAAACAGAAATTTATTCTTAAAGCTTGATTACGTTCTTACATTATAACATTCTATAGCATAATCATTACATCTAGTTGTCTATTTATCTTTGACTACATCTATGAAACATGTGAAAATTAATTTAATAATGACAGTCAAAAAATCATATAGCACAGACCTTACTAGAGCATTGTTAGTGTACTGATGGGGTTAAACTTTCACTCACCAAAATCTCTTCCTGCTGATGTTCTTCTTTCAGAATTAACGTTACCATCTGACTGTTGCAGTTGTGTTTCGTGGATACCTTGATTTTAAAAGAAATAATATCCAGTTTTCTGAATTTTTAAATACACTTGTAAACGGTGTTGGGACAAAATATTACAGTAGTATATTACTTTTTGCTGTAAAAAGTAATATAACGCATTACTAATACAATTTGGGTAATATTATTACTCGTTACAATCTCAGTAACGCAAGTTACAACAACATATTTTAACTCAATTAAGTGGTGAATTTACAAACACCGCAAAACAGAACCAGCAAAAAAAAAAAAAAATCCTCATGTAAAATAGTTTGTCTATTTCCTGTTGCTAGAATTCGATGGTTAAGATGACTGCCGAGACGGATTCTACATGTGTGAGATGGACACACTCCCGTTTTATTCATTTCATCAGAGAAAATAATAAGAATGCATAATCGGGTGTAATGTATGTGCGACACCAAACTCTCAACAAGGAGAAATGGCATGAATAGCTCCTGGAAACACCTGGACTGGTGCCACTGACACTGAGCTAACAGACAGAGAGAGAGAATGCGGCGGACAAGCATAGATTAGCAACAAAAATTAATTTTGTTGCTTTTGTAAAATTACACTAAAAATAACAAAACCTGTTTAAAGCAACAAAAAATAATTTAACATAAAAATAATAACACAATGTAAAAAAATAACATAACACAATGTAACTGATGTTAGTTGACTTACTGTCCCAAACCATTCATTCAGTGCTAAAAACAAAGACACATTTCTCAAAAAGTTTAATAATAGGTAAGTTAAACATTAAGTAGCAAAACTGATGACACACCAATCACAATCTCTGCATCCAACAACGGAGAGAGGAGAGAAATTAACGAATCATTTACATGGGTTTATACTTACACATACAGTATAATTATAGTACAGTACCAGTATATTAGATGAGTGGAACTATTTCACTATTCTATGTACAGTAAATTGTAGTACATGTTGTACACCTACTGCATTTGTGCAGAACTGAGAAATGACTACCCAGAGATATAGTCTTGTGTCAGGAGATCAAATAGTACTGTATGCTAAATGAAATTTAGCCAAATGTGCAGAGGATGCTGAATTTAATTTTTAATTTTATTTTTTACTGTAGTGCATACCAAGTTCATGCATTTCTTTGTTATTTGAACTTTTCTAGTGCTTTTCATCTGCTGCAAGATAATTGCTGAATTAGCAGTCTGTAATTTAATTGATGTTGTATACTGTAATAGACATTGAGTTTCAAATTAATTTCTAATAATAGTTTTTTGTTAGTGTTATTGATCTCAAAGTGTTCATTAGGCAGGAGAGTCATTGTTCTATTTGAATTGTGTGTAATCATTTAAAAATACCTGTAATAACTAGATTGAAACTTTTGAAAGACAAATTTATGCTGGCTTGTCTTAAGACTTGTTTAAAAAAATAAATAGTTTGGTCAGTTACAGATGTTTGCTAAAGTGTTGCTAGTTGGTTGCTAGGATATTCTGGGTGGTTGCTAGGCTGTTGCTATGCAGTTGCTAGAGTATATGGTTGATAGTGTGTTGTGGGTGATTACAGACATTCACTCCTCTGTTAATAACAGAAAATCAAACATTGTTTCCAAAACTGATCCAGTTTCAGTGCTTTGATATTATAATATTTCTTCCTAATGTTAGGAAATTAACATGAAATCATTGACATTAACATCTTGAACTTGCAATAAAACGTGATTTATACCATCTAAGAGGGATTTAATAGAATCGCATGTCGTCTTTAGTGATACAAGCTCTGAAACATTTACAGTATAACCTGTTGACTTTTTTTTATTATTGTTTATTGACTTGGTGCCATAATGAACATTGAAATGTTGTTATTTATTTTTCATTTTAAACAGTATATATGATTACTTAATGGTAATGCAATATTAGTGAACACAACCATGTATGTCAGACTATAAATACCCAAAAACTACCCATGGGGGCTTTCTTTGGAGTTGCCACCCCTCATAGACCCCATGCCACCCCTTTGCCTCCCTAAAAATTTTCTAGATCCGCCCCTGCTCATGTGAGGATGTTTTTACACACGTTAAGTACAAAGCTTGGTTTACTAATAAATAATAGTTTAGCATTCAAATACCTCGCGAATATGGACACATTTAATTAGATTCATGTCGAATGAGAGAGGTAGACTGCGTGAGAACAACGCGTTTGCTTTCAGTTTCCCTTTAAATGAGCCTAATTTGTTTTGGCTTGTTTTACAGCTTATATATTTCATAATTGTTTTGTTCCGAAAACCGTTCAAAATAGTCTATTGTGTTTATTGTTTGTATATTATAACATTTCACTTTATTTACCGGCGTTATTTATAAATGTAAAATGTTGTGCTCATCTGTTTTTAACCTAAACTACAAGTAACGTTAATGTAGACCTACATACCGGTAGCCTATCGAAATATGATTTTATGATTTTATGCTATATAGACCTACCTCATTACCCTCCACTGGATGTATAATGAGCTGCAATAAACTACATTTTGGTATTTTATAATGGCTACTCATACTTCTGTGGATATTTTGGTGAAAGTCATTCAAAAGTAGTGTAAAGGCATTACAATTCAGAGACAGTAATTTTGTAATGTAACTAATACTTTTTAAAGACAGTAACTAGTAATATATAATGTATTTCATTTTGGAAGTAACTGCCCAACACTGCTTGTAAATAGCTCATTTAAAAACCTATGCTGGCCAGTTTCACTTTCGTTTTAAAGTATAAATATATATAAATATATAAAAATATAAAAATATATATAAAAAGAAAATGTTATTTTCATTGTTTCCTTTCTTTTTCTTTTCTTCTTATCGATTTATCATTCTATAACAGATTGTTAGTAAAAGTCTGAATGCCAAACAAATGGAAAAAGGGAATGTCAAAGAAGACTTACTCATGTTTTCGAAGAGATTGTCTACAGAGTCTTCTCGATGCTCATCCCAGTTTTCACTTGCTTCGGCCATTTTTATTTAATCGCTAATAATGTACTTCTGCAAAACTACGACCGGTATGAATGATTCTGTTAGTGAACAAGCCCATATCAGCACTGACTCTTGCGGCAGACAGCGGAACAAACCCACGTGATTTTATGTGACCAATCGCGTTCAAGCACACATTCCTCTCCTTTACCAGACACTCTGTAGATACGGGTCCTTTTAAAATTGATTTGCTACGGCCATACTGTTCTTTTTGCATTTCTCCACTAGGTGGTGTTGTGCCTTGGTCTTTTCCAGAGCGAGAGTCGGGTACAGATGTGGAGTGTTACCTGTGGTATCTGTGTAAAACTTTAAAAGTTACTTCCTTCACTAGTTTACCAGTAGAAATGTGTTTAGCAAAGTCTAAATGGTATAATAAACCAGTCATTTCCAATAAACTATACAGATTGGAGTAGTAACAATGTCTTTTTGAAGTAAAGAACGAATACTTTTATTAACAATTCAATTTTTAACGGCAAAACAAAATTTCCCAATTGTAGTATCAAAGAGATTAAATGCAGAAGGGGGTGTAATAGTGTTTTGGGCATTATCTTTTTGTGTTGCTGGAATTAATGATGAATTAACTCGTATTATGCCTGCTAAAAACGATTTTCAAAAAATGTGAATTTATTTTTATATAATTGTTCAAAATAAGGTACCCATGGGGAGAAAAGTTGTTTATACAGTAGGGACCAAACTAGCAACATTTGATTATGAGAGCAGGATAAACTCAAACTAACTGTATCAATTTTATATAAAAATACAGATAAATAAAAAGCCAGTGATTCAGCTTTGCCTTGGTCTTCTGAAGAATTGATTCAAGATTCATCACCTAGATTTTTGATCTTTCGTGATGACAATCCCCAAATATGTTACGGAATCCTTCACTGCAATATTAGCAGTATGTTGTAACCGACAGTCTTTAATGGATAACCATTCACATTTATGTTTAAAAAAGGCCAATAGTGTAAAAGCCCGGAGTCAGATCCACTTTTCCCGCATTGGCGTCCGCACTTCAAACACATATGGAATACATATGGAATTGGAATCATAAACTTGGCTTCATTAGAGTCTTCAAGGCATTTTGAGGAAACAACATTGTCAAATAAGTAACTTCAACGAATGTTACAGTATCCACTGTAGTTGTCACTAGTAAAAACACAGTTTTTAGTCATTATCCGTGCATCGCAATTAAATCGCATTTACTACAGTCCAGTTATGCTTGGTACACACTAAAGATTTTTAAAAAATCTTATAAGATCTTCAAAATGTGAGAGTCCACAAGCATGAGTAAAAAAAAAAAAAAATCCTAGATTGAACCATTTTGCTTCTATGTGGTGTGCCACAATGTGACAAAGACAGCACACCACACACCAACAGATTTTCAACCAGAGTCACGACTGTCAACACAGGAGATCTGGTAAAATCTCTCGAGATTTGAGAATAAACATTGCGGATTGCGATATTTTTACATAAACTCATTTTTAAACACTCTGCTTTTCCCACAAATTGACAAGCTGATCATCTGTTGTCCAGATCCTTTAGTGCCGCGCCATGACTGTGTTTGTTCTGCTTCTGTCTTCTGTCAGCTTGCTTTCTGATTCAATATTGTTTAGTTTCAGGTCCAGATCGTACGCACATTTTCTAGCAGTGTTGGGCATGGTACTTTAAAAAAGTTATTAGTTACAGTCACTAGTTACTTCTCACAAATAGTAAATGAGCTGGTAACTGAGTTGCATCATTATAAAAGTAACTAATTACCAGGGAAAGTAAAAAAAAAAAAATATAATAATAATAATAATAATATATAATATGGAAGTCCTCAATAATCAATATGTTAAATGAACAAAATTTTTTAGTTTACTCACCAGACTAAATATAAATATCTGATATAAATATACTAAATATCTGATATACTATAAATACACTGTAAAAAACAATTTGTTGAGTCAACTTAAAATAATTTGTAACCAGGCTGCCTTAAAATTTTAAGTTCAGTCAACTCAAAAAAAGTATTTAACTTGAAATGTTAAATTATACTAAGTGACAACTTGGATATTTGAGTTGAATCAACTTAACATTTTAAGGCAGGTTACTTATTCATCTGTTAAGTTTAGCAAACACAAATATCTAAGTTGTTACTTAGTACAACTTAACATTTCAAGTTGACTAAACTTATTTTAGTTGACTGAACTTAAAATTTTAAGGCAGCAGAGTAACAAATTATTTTAAGCTGACTCAACAAATTGTGTTTTTTATTTTTTACAGTGTAGTAGTCAACATTCGAAGTGGATCAAAAGTTCATCTAAGGTGTCCTGAGACAAGAATGGGTATTGTTTTACTTTTAGGACAACTTTGACGAAAGGTTTTGATCCACTTTAAATGTTGACTACTATACATATATAAAGCCTAATGGCACAGTTTTTAAAATATCTGAACGTACACTTAGCATCAGTTAGTCAATTGCATTATGATAATTTGATAACAAAACTAATACGAGTTCTACTACTAATAACATACAATACGCACTAAGGATTAATTAGCTGATGGGTTTATGAATATTAATCACGCTATCTGCGTTCACTCAAACTGATTTGCTGAAATCAAAACTATTAAGAAGAGACTGAATCACTTGTCTAATCCCTATATTTTACACTTGATTTAACAAAGATTCATATTCTTCCTGTTAGAACTCATAAAGGAACAATGCTATGAGTAGACATGTTAGAGTGATATTAAATTAAAATGTGCAATTTTGGGGGAAACAACTTTTATAATCACCTTCTGTGTTTTATATTTTTAATATTTCTATATACAGGACATTAAAAGAAGACAAAATTGTAATTACATTTCCTTGCATTTCACAGTCCAGGGAAGAGGTAGAACATTTTAGATAGTGTTGTTCTCTCTTTGCATGGCATTTGACATGGATCGACATGATTCTCCTTAAACTTCTTAAGGACCTGTTTAAAAAAGGCAAAGATTTATGAAAAAAAAACATGCTAACATATTTAGCTCAACTAAAAAAGAAAGTGTTATTGTATCGGACTTAAGATCTGAGTTATAGTTAGTGACACACAGTGAAATACTAATATCAGAGTAGTTCATAGTGACATTGCCTTTCTGAAAAGCTCCTCAATGTGATCCTCATGGGCATGTTTATTAAATATTTCCACCATATCCTGGAAGAAATCTGAGCCTTTCTCAGGATCCCTGTAGGAAACAGTATCTAAACAAAGAACACAAATTACTGTATGACAGCTTAGATGTGCCAAACAAGCAAGCAATAAGTAATATGTGTTCTTTGATGACCATATAATGAATACGATTAAGTGGCATGTTATAATATATTCTAAATGTGTTTACAGGGGGTGGAGGATCTCAGGCAGCATAAGTCTTTCTCACAGTGCTCTGTTTTTGGCATGCTGTCCTCCACACATCTGTCATTTCCTGTAATATACAGTAAGACACACAATCAGGGCAACATCTGCCTATATTGCACATCATATATCTCAAAAATAGAGTTGAAAATCCAGTTCCAAACGTGCACTACGCATAGAGGTCATGAACAAAGTGTGGTGGCAGTCAGATGTTTTATTGCCAAAGTGAATGATATATTGTTAATGTATTGTTGTTAGTGGGTTGATGGATTTGCCCAGGTTTTCAGCCAAATGCTTTTGTATTGTTTAGGGCTGGATTGACTGAGTTGAGTTGAACTGCAATAAATTGTGTGCCTACAACTGATTCTAAAAATATTTAGTAAGTTGCTGAGACGTCCAAAACATCCTGTTCATCTGTAACTTACCACCCCGACACGACTGGATAAGGATGATTTTGGGTTTGTCTTGCAGTCCAGGACAGTTTTCAGTGTTCAAGCAATTATAAATTTCATCTGTGGAGAAAATGTCCTCTTCCCCATTAGAATTCACTATGCTGGAAACTCCACAGATTCCAGTGGTGCTTCCATGTGACATGAACACCACAAAGCAGCTGTCTGATTGGACGTGCTCCTCTCGCTGGGAAAAGTCTCGCATGGCAGCACTCATACCCTGGGCACCAAACAGTCAACAACACACACACTAATATATATATATATATATATATATATATAAGCAATATCACACTTATAGACATGAGATATGGCTTTATATCGGCACGGCGTGATTACCCACGGCTGAATATACAGCCATATCTCACATCTACAAGTGTAATATTGCGTTTATACAACAGTTTGACGGCAACAATGGAGTGTCTTTAAAAGCCCTCTTTAGTGCAGAACTACTTCCTTCTGCCACAGATTCAAAACAAAGTTTGACAGTTGAACAGCTGAGCCCAGGCCTCCGTTACTAATTCCAAAACGTCACTTTAATACTTGTTACAAACAAATGATGAGTTTCTTCATTAAGAGCTTGTTGTATTACTGTATAAAAGCTGTGTGTTACGTTTAGATTGACTGAGTGACAGTGATTACCTGCATCTAAAACATCTGATCACAATAAATCAATGTCCAATAGGCTCATACTATCCTTTCATCTTTTCAGGGTGATTCCTGATAACAGCGCTGCTATAAACTCCTATTCTCTTTACAAACCGTGTGTTTGAAGTCCAAACAAGTACATTCTTGCCTAAAAGATCTTAAAACTACATTCCGTGATATGTGATTCCCAGATTAATTGCAAAATGTAACCATCATGGAGCAACAGTTTATCATATGTATGTGTTTGTCTTGCCAATTTACACAATTTTAAACCATTCAAGCGCAAGAAGAGGCAAAAGAGCAGTTGGTTCGGTACTTCTGTGCTAAAGTGTTTTTAAAATGCTAATATTGTGAAATATTATTGCAATTTAACCCTTGTGCGTCAATAAAAACAAAGTGACACATAGGTCCTTAGTGGACAAAAATGTCCATGTCAAAAAATAGTCATAAAAATGTTAAGCTTGGGAGTTAAGTTTGGTCTCATTTTAAAGAAAACCAATGACAGATTATTGTTGAAGTAGAAAAAAAAGTGAAACCAAAAAAAAAAGTTAAAGAGGTTTAAGTTTATGAAAATGCTTTATGAACAGTATTTTATATAAAATATATATTTTATGAAACATGTTGAATGCTAAACTTGCAAGAAAATCAAAGCCATAAATCAAATCAAAGTTGTGTTCCAAATTTGAGGTTGATATCTCAACAAATGAGCTTTCAGGAAGATTTTGTTTGGGTGCAGTACCAATTTTTCCCCATTAGTTGGCAGCAAAACTCTGCTGGTGCACACAGTGGATTTGTGATTTGCAGTAGAGTTTTTCTCTCTCAAATAGTACTAGCACACACAGTTTTTTTTTTTTTACATGTACAAAGCACATTCTGGCATCCATACCAACACAACCACACAATTACAGCTGCATTATTTGTCCAATTGTCTCTATAATATGCAAAAGCAGAAAAAATTGCACCATCTGGTAAAAAATAAAATTTTGAAGCCTTGCCAATAGAATGAAAGTCTGTTAACAAAAATAGCATCATTTTACAGTTAAATGGCACTGTGATTAAAATAAAGTTTTAATTGGTTTCAATTGGGACATTTTTGTCCTTAAGGTCCTGAAAGGAACTATGTATTGTACCTAGTGCAAAATAGATTCATTAAAAGAAATAGGGGTTAAATAGTAAAATTCCAATAAAAATACACACATGTGCAAAATGTTATGCACCTGCCAATAACACAGGCAAAATGATTTTAAAATGTCCAAAAGGTCACACAAGGGTTAAAATAACTGTTTTCTGTGTGAATATCTGTTAAACTGTAATTTATTTCTGTGATGTGCAGCTGAATTTTCAGCATCATTACTCCAGTCTTTAGTGTCAAATGATCCTTCAGAAATCATTCTAATATACTGATTTACTGCTCAACAAACATTTACGATTTGAAAACAGTTGCGGTTCAATATTTTGGTGGTAACTTTTATTTCTCAGGATTCACAGATGAACAGAAAGTTAAGAGGAACATTGTTTAATTGAAGCATAAAAACAGATCTTTCTGACTAAAACTTTTGAACAGTAGTGTATATACATCTGCAATCAAAATTATTCAACCCCCCCGAGACTGCAGTACTTTACAAATACAAGCTTTTCTGAAGATCCAGGACTTTATAAAAATTGCATCTATATCAGATTACTGGCATATTAAAAGTGATAATGTCAAGGTATAATGTAGTGTTTTTAAATTATAGGATTTTTTAATAACACAGCTATGTTATAATTATTCAACCCCTATTCAACGTCACTGTTTTTAGTCTTTAGAAACTCTTTTAGAAAACAGAATTAGCTTGAGCTGTTACACATACATACATTTCTGTAATAGATCTTTTATAGATAAAGATATTTATATAAAATGTGCATATGTACCTGTGCCGTGAGGTCTCTTAGTGTCAGCACGGTGTAACCGAGACCCTTCAGCAGAGTCTCCATACTCAACTCATCCTTCTCTGCCCCAACACGATCATCTACATATTCAAACTCCACATTGTTAATGAGCAGTGCTAATCGTCTTCTGTCGGAGGACTTGTCCTTCATTGGGTAAATCTTGAGAAGGAGAAAACGAAAAGAGATTCAGGCCAATAACCTTAATTTTTTTTTTAACATTGTTACACACAAATCAATTTAATGATTTGTGTCCACATATTGTACTGAAGTATCAATAGCAGATTCTGTTTTTAAGGCCTTTGAAAATACTTACATCATCTTTCTTATTTCTAAGCGTCCTCTCTTTAAATTCAGCTGTGCATGGCACTAGATGATCTCCAGACACCTGTTCAGAAGCAGAAAGATACCAAATTCAGCATCACCCGTAAGTTCCCAAAGCTTTTATCCAAAGACTGATCCAAATCTACCGTTGTCTGTCCACAGCCGTCGTTGCTGCAGCGCACGGCATTATGGGTCGGCCCCTTCCATTCCCTCCGGCAGCTCCAGCAGAAGTTGTATGTGTGTTTCTTGTTGGCTGTGCAGATGGTGCAGCGCACACACAAGTTTGTCTTGTCTCGTCTTTCCACGTAGGACAGGCAGCCTGGACACTTCAGAAACAGCTTTGGGTTATTACTGTCTGAGGGACTACAGTAAAAATTTAATTGTGTATGGTTTACGTATAATTTGTCTGGTTTTCAAATTCATCTTACAGCTTTGAATTCGCACAGATTTCTAGCAGTGAGAAGACTGATGTTCTCTTCTAAGAACTGCCTCTGTTTGTTCGTCAGATGAATCAGTCGACAGACGTCCTGGTACGAGAGCTTCGCTCCACAGGATCTCCTCCGGCCCTCGTCAAATGCAGGACAGGTGAACTCAGTCTGTCTCTAAAATACAGTGTGAGAACTCATTCACAGGCAGCACAGGAATCAGTGTCAGGACATATGTACATGAAGTACCTGTTTAAGATAATACTTGAACCAGGCGATGATATAATCTGCTGGCCTTCCATGATCACAAGGCAATTTCACTGCTAAAACAAAAATTTTTTCTTAAAGCTTGATTACGTTCTTACATTATAATATTCTATAGCATAATCATTTCATTTTCTATCTTTGACTACATCTATGAAACATGTGAAAATTAATTTAATAATGACAGTAGGAAAATCATATAGCACACTGTAAAAAACAATTTAAGTAAAAAAAAGAAATCATTTGTAACCTGGCTGCCTTAAAATTTTAAGTTCAGTCAACTCAAAAACAGTTTATTCAACTTAAAAAGTTAAATTATACTAAGTGACAACTTAGATATTTGAGTTGAATCAACTTAACATTTGAAGGCTGCTGGGTTACTTACCCATCTGTTAAGTTTAGCAAACACAAATATGTAAGTTGTTAGTACAACTTAACATTTCAAGTTGACTAAACTTATTTTAGTTGACTGAACTTAAAATTTTAAGGCAGCAGGGTAACAAATTATTTTCAGCTGACTCAACAAATAGTGTTTTTTATTTTTTACAGTGCACAGACCTTACTAGAGCATTGTTAGTGTATTGATGGGGTTAAACTTTCACTCACCAAAATCTCTTCCTGCTGCTGATGTTCTTCTTTCAGAATTAACGTTACCATCTGACTGTTGCAGTTGTGTTTCATGGATACCTTGATTTTAAAAGAAATAATGTTTTCTGAATGTAAATACACTTGTAAATAGCTCGTTTATCCTGGCCAGTTTCACTTTCGTTTTAAAATGAGTTTTAAAACGCATATAAAAAGAGAACGTTGTTTCTATCGTTTCTTTTTCTTTTCTTCTTATCGATTTATCATTCTATAACAGATTGTTAGTAAAAGTCTAAATGCCAAACAAATGAAAAAAGGGAATGTCAACGAAGACTTACTCATGTTTTCGAAGAGATTGTTCACAGAGTCTTCTGGATGCTCATCCCAGTTTTCACTGCTTCGGCCATGTTTTATTTAATCGCTAAAAATGTACTTCTGCAAAACTACGACCGGAATGAATGATGGATTCTGTTGGTAAACAAGTCCATCAGCACCGAGAAAAGATCGTGCGGCAGACAACGGAATAAACACACGTGACTTTACGTGACCAATCGCGTTCAAGCACCCATTCCGCTCCTTTACCAGACACTTTAACCTGACTATCTATAGATACGGGTCTTTTCAAAATTATTAAACAGACCAGAACACAAATTAAAAAAGTAAAAACATTATGAACTTGACGAATGTGGTGATCTGAAGGCAGCTCGACATGACCGGTGAACGGTTCATCCGACTATGAAATATAAGGTGATATTAGTAAAATCAGATAAAACATGTCCTAAGCACAAAGAAAAAGCTGGTTCAGTATTTCCAATTATAAATCTAACCAGATCTTTCCACTTTTTTTCCATGAGAGCAATGCCAAAATGTAAATATCATTTTAAAATTTAACAAGAAAATTATTTACTGTGTAAAACTTCAAAAGTTACTTCCTTCACTAGTTTACCAGTAGATATTTGTTTAGCAAAGTCTAAATGTCACAATAAACCAGTTTATTCAAATAAACTATACAGTTTGGAGTAGTAACAATGTCTTTTTAAAGTAAAGAACGAAAAGAACAGCCTTCAAGTTTACTTCTTCTTCTTCTTCTGGTGTTTTATGGCGGTTGGCAAACCAGCTTAATGGTGCATTACCGCCACCGACTGGACTGGAGTGTGGATCGGGATGTATGTATTTATTAATATGATGGGTAGAGAAGGGAAAGACCATAGGGACAACAAACCAAAAACGAAAAAACACAAAAAAAATAAAAAAAAGTTTTCTTTAAATAAATGCATTATGCATTATGTATATTCTATATTACTTTACTTAATTCACATTCTTGTATAAACTTAATAATATCATCATATATCTTATTAGCTGTTTTCCCCAATAAACCAGATAAAGAAAAGTCATGATGATTTGCCTTTTTCATTGACTGAAAGAGACGATATCTCTCATTATTGTATTTGGTACATTGAAGTAGAACGTGTTCAACTGTTTCTTGTTGATTACAGTGTCTACACTCCCCAGTCGGGTGCTTGCCAATTCTATATAATGTGCAGTCCAGTGTGTCCAATTCTAAGGCGTGTAATAATATTTTCTTCCCTTCGATTCCTACTCCCTATTCTCCCGGCATCTACTGATTTTTGTATATTGTATAAATGTCTGCCTGTTTCATGGTCATCCCAATACATCTGCCAAACGGATTGTGTATATTTCCTGATGTATACTTTCGCTTCGGCTTTACTTAACGGAATACATAGATCTATTTCCTTTATTCTTAGAGATTGTTTAGCCAGAATATCCACCTTCTCATTTCCCTTCACTCCAGTATGAGCAGGAACCCAAATGAATTGTGTAGATATGCCCTTAACTTTCAGATCGTACATTTTGCAAAATATATTATAGACAATATCCATCCTAGCTGATGACCTGCCAGATTTTATACTTTCAAGTGCTGAAAAACTGTCAGATGCAATAACACTATTATTTATTCTATCCAATTTAGGGCCAATAATATTGCCAGTAACTCTGTAGTGTATACTGAGAGATGGTTGGTTACTCTTTTCTTAATATAGAACTCACACATTGGAACATACACTGCTGCACCCTTCAAGTTTAACAGAATACTTTGCATTACATTGTTTGTGTAGCCGAAGGGGCGGAGCTACGGGCGGGTCTTGATTGACAGCTTGACCACTTAAAATACTTTTTTTTTTTTTTTTTTTTTTTTTTTTTTTTAATAATGCAGTTTTTAACATTTAAATACTTCATTAATTACTTAAAATGTGATTTGTGTTGCCATATGTTTCATTGAAACTATATAATAATAATAATGATCATAGCAATATGCTAATTATCTTCATTTACTCTGCAGTCCTGTGTTACGATCTTCGCGCCCATTGTTGTTTGTCCCGGTTCCAGCAGCTCCATTGAATGTTTATAATAAAATAGCTTATTAACAGAAAATTTGGATTAGGTCGATAATATTAACATATTAGATTAAAAACCCAGACAACTATGACTTGTTTAGAGCAGACATCAGTCATTAAAGGTAAGGTTATGTGTGTAGTTTTTAGTCTGGCCCGCCGTGGCTATATATTTGATATATTTGTGAGCAAGAGATTTTCTGGAATGTACATACAAACGTTAAAATAATAGCATATTGGTGATTTTATGGTGGCCTTTTCTCTCTTTTTGTGGCAATTGCTTTATTTTCAACACGTTGTTGGCTAAGTGCACAAGATGGCGTCGGCGACGCGAATGGCTTCATGCTAACTTCCGATTTTGCGACGTTGGCATTGACTGTAGGGGAAACTTTTTTAATGTGAAACTTGGCTAGATAGATGTAATTAATGTTTTTAAAATTAGAAAGCGTCCTTCCTGCATTATTGGGTAGCTACCTCTGTGTGGAAATTCATCAAGATACAGTGCGAAGATTCCTTCATACTTTCTTCTGTTGATTGTGCGGTTCAGCGTCAGTTCATTAAAAATCCACGGGGATTTACGTGCAATATTGTTTAATACTGCAGTACTGTTCTGATTGCTATTTTTGTTCTGATTGCTATTTATAAGATCATGAGATTTGACTGTCAAACCAGATGCTCAGAGATTTCTGCAATATAGACTGCCTATTTTATTGACTTTATTTGGTAACCTTATTCATAACTTTATCTGGTTAATTAAACATAATTTAAGTTGATTTGCATTTATTAAAAGATCAGTGTTTGTATTTCCATGTGTTTTTATTGTCTGTTTAGTGAAAATGAGCATCTGTTGCATAAATCATTATCTGGTGTCTATAAGCAGTATAAGTATATTTTACTAATTGTTTGCATTAATTAAAACAAATCTTTACATTAGTCCCATTTATTCATTTTGTCTTATAACAGCCCGTGTTTTCATTTAAAAATGTTTTTAAGATAACTATGTGTAAATGTAAAATATTAAAATATATTGTAAAAATGTTGATGGAACAAACTGTTGTATGTGCAGAATTGAGAAATGGACATTTATAAAGATCAATTGCAGTCAGTGTCTCACAAGGCAAATGTATTTCAGTTTTTTTTAAAAAGTCAATGTTATACAAACATTTTTGAGAAATATGCGTACATTACATTAATTAGGGAAAAAGACATTGTGTAGCTACAGTCAGAGTTTGTCAATTTTCATTTCATGGACTGTGCGGATTGGTGTGTTTCATTCAGAATCCTCTCAGTTGTAACAAACAAAGAGTAGACAAGGTGTAAATAAAAGATCAATTGTGCAGTGTAGAGAGATTCATTGATTATAATGGAACTTTGTGAGATGACAGCTTTTGTACACATCCATGTGCACATTGCCACATATATGTGTCTCCTCAAAACGAATATAAATACAATCTTCATTTCCTGCGATAATAGAGAGTGAGCATTATCTCTGGTGAGAGAATTAACTCTCACTGCTTTTAATTAAGATGAATGCATTTTGAGTCCCTAGATGCAGAGCTCACAGTTTTATTTGCAGAAGTCTGTGCTTCTGCATGCTGTAGAGACATATCTAGATAACTCTGTTTTTTTGTTTGTTTGTTTGTCAAAAATCATGCATTATGCATTTCTTTTAAGACTCTAAAGAGAAAAACAATATTAAAGCGTAAGTATTACAGAAGCAATGGCCTTAACAAGAATTGATATCTTACATGTAAATCAACTACAGACATTGTACAGCTTTGATGCTCATGTCAGTGGACTCATCATTGCAAATTTATTACTGCTTTGTTCTGTATTGAACTTGACCCCACATGCCAAGGAACTGGGCCTTACCTGTGTTTTTTAGCTTGTGTTTATTTGAGTATTTGTTCTTTTTGGGTTTTTGTGCACAGTTATACCAAAAGATAAAAAGAAAAGCATGTAAATAAATGCTTCTGAGTCATTAAATGCTAAAATGTGTGAGGAAAGCATCAGAAATGGCCTACTATAAATCCACTGAAACAGCAAACACTGTAAAATCTAATAAAGTATTACTAAAAACTACAAGAAGGAATGAATGCACTTGTATGAATGCATACAAGTTGTACTTCATATTGTAATAAAAGTGAACAAACATCGATTTCAACTTAATTTGGAGACAGCAGCCTTTGAGACAACATTTGTAAACAACTGGAAATGTGACTGAGCGATAATGCACATGGGCGACTTCCACAGAAATATAGAAATCTTCAGCGTCTGCATGACTTTGTGGGGTTTGAACGTTTCTTGTCAGTGGTTAAAGTACGTGCCGCTGCTGTGTTTTTCTGCCTGGTCAACCTCTTCATCTTTTGGTCTTTGGTCCTCTTCAGTCTTGTCTTCTCTGTTGCTTTTGCCTTCTTCTGAAAAAAAAAATGATAAAAATAATATGAAATTGTTATGAGCTGAGTTTATTTTAATGATAATTAAAAGCTTCATCAATAAAAGCAAACACGATGTGGTATGTCACAACCACTGCCCAAATTGTCCTGTCCAGCTACTACTGTCACTACTGAAACTGCTACAGCTATGATTATTACCACAGGTACTACAACCAGAACCACTTTTAATGCAAGTTTTACTGCAACTACTGATATAAGCTCTGCTCATACTCCTGGTACTGTTTAAAGGAGTAGTTCACTTCCAGAACAATTCATATATAAAGTACTCACCCCCTTGTCATCCAAGATGTTCATGTCTTTCTTTCTTCAGTCGTAAAGAAATTATGTTTTTTGAGGAAAACATTTCAGGATTTTTCTCCATATAATGGACTGATATGGTGCCCCGAGTTTGAACTTCCAAAATACAGTTTAAATGCGGCTTCAAGCGATCACAAATGCTGTTGTAAATGATCCCAGCCGAGGAAGAAGGGTCTTATCTAGCAAAACCATTGGTTATTTTCATTTAAAATACAATTTATTGTGTGAGAGATTTGTGTGAGAGCAGATCGGGAGGTGCAAGATTGCTGAACATTGGGACCGATCCAAGGAACTTGATGAGATTTTTGCTCCGATTGTCAGGAGGGGAAAATCAGGGCAAAATTGGGCTAAAAATCCTGTAGTGTGAGGCTGGCTTTACTGTCCCTGAACTGTCTGTTCTGGTTCATGTCAGTTAGTGTATGTGGAAAAACTCCCATCTCATGTTCTCCCTCAACTTCAAAATCGTCCTCTATCACTGTTTTACCTTTTTTGTTAAGGGTGTTTGATCTTCTTTGCATGTTCACTTTGTAAACACTGTGTCTGTTCTTCTGCAGCCATGTAGGATGATTCTGAAATGATTTTTGAAGTTGAGGGAGAAAATATGATTTTTTGACATTCACTAACTGTCTTGAGTCAGAATACACAGAGTTCAGGGAGAGAAAGACAAGACGAGCGTTTGACATTAAAATGTATTTAAATTTTTTTTATTTTTTTGAAGATAACGATCATTTGGCCAGATAAGACCCTTCTTCCTTAGCTGTGATCGTTTAGAGCCTTTGAAGCTGCATTTTGGAAGTTTAAACTCGGGGCACCATATCAGTCCATTATATGGAGAAAAATGCTGAAATGTTTTCAAAAACATAAAAAAGAAAGAAAGACATGAACATCTTGGATGACAAGGGGGTGAGTACATCATCTGTGAATCTTTGTTCTGGAAGTCGAACTTCTCCTTTAACTGCTTCTGTTTTTACTGTTGGTATTGCTGATACTGTTTGTTCTAGTTTGCTGCTCAAATCCTTACATTACTTCTACGAATTGATTTAGGGACTAGTTAAAGTGCTCTGGTTTAGTATCATAACAAGTTATTGACCTTCATCCTCAACGTCTTGCCCAAAGTCCTGCGGACAGAAGACCACTCTAGACTCTTTCTGATTCCTCATTGTACACTTCTCACTGAAGACAGCTGATAGTGACTCGACTAGAATATCAGCATCCACCTTAGGTTTACAGAGAAGAAGTGCAGGTTTTGTAATGGATGGTTTTTATTGCTTGCCTTGGTAAAAGATGCTGGAACAAACAGCTGTCTGCAGATGTCTTTTTCTTGCTGGACCAATGCGAGGAGCCCAAACAGGTTCATTCCAGAGCAGATTTGCTGCAGCATGGGAAGTAACCTGACTTTATCATGCAGGACTACAGAGCTACAACCAAAAAAGTTAAATAACATTAATTAAAAAAAAAAAATCAAGTTCAGAAGGTGAGCCTACATTAAAGGAGACAGACGTCTTACCGCACAATGTCTTCCTTTCTTTGTATGGACACTTCTCCTTTGTATCCGCATAACAAAATCCTGTCTCTGCACTCCATCAGGGTTGTGTTATCAGCGGCCTTAATCTTAAAACAAAACCACATTTACTCAAGTCACACATACAGTAATACAAGATAATCATGGAGAGTTTGGCCTTAATAATGAGAACTCATAAATATAAAATTATGATTCACAATGCACTTTCAGTACATTTAAATAAACAACCTCTTTGATTAGCTCCGTGAGTACAGGGTCTGTGACATCGCTTTCAGTTATCACTTCCAGATTTGTTTCTCCTGTGGATATGTAGTTATAACACCACTCCGTAAAAAAGTTTGGTGGTGGCCCGCCTTGTGCGATGCTGACAGCAAATATCTCCCCAACAGTCCTGCAAAACAGAAAAAAACTATAAAAATAATAATAATACATAAAAGTAACATAGACTGAGGTTGTTTAAGAGAAATAATCTGAAAGATGCCTTAGGTTTAAGACACGTAGGGCCTCATTTATCAATCTAATGTAGAAACGAGCGCACAAATCAACATTTTTTGGTTTCTGAAATTTTATTTTATTATTATACTAACATTCCCGGAATGTTAATTTTTGCTTCCCAGAATGTAAGTTTTTGGTTTTTGAAATGTTATTTTATTGTTATACTAACGTTCCCGGAACGTTAATTTTTGCTTCCCAGAATGTAAGCTTTTAGTTTTTGGAACATTATTCCAATGTTCCCCTAAGGATATTCTAACATTCCCAGAATGTTAGTTTTTTTGTTCCCAGGAAGTTAGTTTTTGGTTTTTAGAATGTTATTATAACGTTCCCAGAACGTTGTTTTGTTAAGGTTTGTTTTTGGTTAGCCAGGAATGTTTTCTTAATGGAAACAGAACACTGGGTTTTTTTTTTTTGTTTGCATAACATTATTTTAACATTCCCTTAATGTTATTATAATGTTTCCCTAACCTCTTTACACCAACAAGATCACTCTGCTTTCCCAGCACAATCAAACCCAGTATGGTATTTACACCAACAAGATCACTTAATAAAACTAATCTGAGCACACGATCAACCATCACATGTAAGATTAAATACGTTCGATAAACGAGTTTCTTTAGCACCAAATCAGTCAGAGAGATAAAAAAGTAAATGACTAAATGACCGTGTGATTTTTAATAAATACTGCATTATAAAGAAAAGCATTAGTGCATCATTTCAATTTATAGTTTGTATAACCTACTTGAAGTTGTATTTTTCCATGTCAGTCATTGAATACTTGGGTGTTTTGCCATTTTCTCCTCCATCAAAGAAGTGCTTCTCTATTTCTGTCACCATTTCTTTTCAGAATATGGGAACACAGATTAAACACAAAATACATAGGTATCAACCATCAAAAGTCAAGTTCTGCTGTATAAAACCTACATTTCTATGACTGATGAGTGTTACCACACACTGAGCACAAAATGCATTTTTAAGATCAAAAACAAACAGAAAAGAAAGACACAACAACAAAAATAACATACTGGTTAAAAATTCCTTCCTTAGAGAGTCACTGTCAGCTGCATCCTCTCCCTCAAAAGTAACTCTGAGAGTGTTTTTGGGGGAAGATTTTTTTCTGTCGCTGCCATTGTTTCAGGCCCGTCTCAAGCATCTGATCCCTGCTAATGCAAATGCTGAAGTCGCTGGTTTCATCCACATTTTCACCAAGGATTTTGATGACATCAGTAATGCTAATAAAATTGGAAAATGTAACAGTTTAGGAACATTTCATATTAATAATGTAAAACAAATATAATTTATTCTTTTTTTTAACTACCTTTTAATCTCTCTATGTCTCCTTAATCGTTTTGGCTGTAGCTCCGTTCCATCAGTATCGTGCAGTAAGTTGGTCCTGGTTATATCGTAAGCTCCGTGGGAAAACCTGAAACATGTTTTAGTCATAATAAAAGCTGAGATACCTTCACCAGTATAACATGGTATATCATCGACTGTATGATACTTGAAATTTTGCTTCTGAAAATATGGGAAAATTGAGAAATACCTTTCACCACAGAAGTCACTGGGGTCAAACTGCTCAAAAAAGTGCCAGGCTGTCTAGAATGTAACCCAGTATTAATAAATACATTAAAACTGTATTTACATACAATTTTTGCCTGAAGGTAGTGCTAAAGTACAGATCATGGTGTCACCATACAGGAGCCTTCAACTAAATAATGATCTAAATCTGTGGAGTTCTTGAAATATGACATGTCAAAACTATAAAAGTGTAAAACTAAATAAATAACAGTGAATAGGATCTAAACTGGAACATATGTCTATTTCAACATTCTGCTGGGATTTCTAACGGACAGACTTACTGTCACAGAAGTGTGATCTGGAGCGTTTTTCAGCACAATGTCGGTGGCAGTACTGGTTGATGGCAGAACCCAGTTATCTGGGAATTGTCGAAAATTTCCATTCTGCAAGACATTTTAGCCAGAGGACAGCAAAAATGTAATTAACAGGATCACTTAGAATCAAGAGTAAAATGTTTCTTGCCTGTTTACTAGTTTAGTTGTCAAATGTTTTGGTGTGTTGCTTTTACCATGTTTTCAAACTCGTTGGCAGGGTAGGGAAGTGGTAAAGTATCAAGAGATCCTGGTACAATGTACAGTGTTGACTTGCCACCTGCTACTGTAATAAGGCCCTGTGTAACCTACAAGAAAAAAGATTTAATATTTGTATAATTTGAAGTCAATCAAAACTGCCATTAAACAACAACCATAAGGGAGTAAAATAAATAGTGTCAATATCTCACCACCATCCTTGGACCACATCCACGCTCCTTTCAAATCGGCCATTTCACAGCATGACTGTTTTACAGACAACAGTGTATAATTGATAAGTATTTCTTTAAAGAAAAGCCAGTGTGTATTTTACATTTCTTTCTTTTTTTAAGCACTTTCTCAGTCAAGGGTGACACCTAAGTGCCAGGGTGAATTAAAAAAACGTAACACTTTAGAATACATATCCATCATTAATAAATAACTACACAGGAACAAATGACTAATGCACTGTTAACATTCTAGTAACTACTATTGACTAACACGAAAATCAGATTAATGAATCAGTAAGTCATAGCACTCAGTTGAAAGTGGTAGTTCACTATTAGTTAATCATAACTACTATTTTTTTTTTATATTTCCCAAAGAACTACTAAGAACTACTATATACATGTTCATAATTAATGTGAATGATGCAAAATGTATAATTAATTCTAAAGTGAAGATCATGGTAACCCACTACTAATGACTCAAGTGTTACCAAAGCCATTGGAAGTATTACTATCCTGAACCTTACAAAAACTTCAAGAGTTTTTAATGACTTTAAATTAAGTCTTCATTCTAGAATATGGATCCAAATAATTAGTAATTCCTTCTAAAGTATTTGGTAACACCCGAGTCATTACTAGTGGGTTACCATGATCTTTACTTTCTTTCACATTAATTATGAACATGTATATAGTAGTTCTTAGTCGTTCTCTGGGAGATGTGAAAAAGTAGTAGTTACTGATTAGCTAATAGTGAACTACCACGTTTAACTGAGCACTATTACTTACTGATTCATTAATCAGAATTTCTTGTTAGTTACTAGAATGTTAATAGTGCATTAGTCGGTTGTTCCTGTGTAGTTATTCACTAATGACGGATCTGTATTTTAAAGTGTTACCAAAAAAAAGAATTAATTAAATTCCTCATTAAAGAATGTTACAACTTACCCATGAATGTATGGCACCCTCTGTGATACTGATGGTTCTGCAACCCATCCGTGTCTGTAGAATAGTTAGTTCTTCTGCAGCTTTTGGTGTTGTCTCTGTATATTTGACAGTATTGAACCTTCTTTTTAAGTTGGAATTAGAATGTGGTCCCTTTTTCCAAGTCATTTTTTTCCGCCCCAGTTTTTTCCCAAATTGTCCTGGAAAAATTCTGTAACAGTGTATAATAAAAGGCAAGACACAGTAAGAGAAATTCATTAAAAGACAAAATGTTAAGCACCATATGCAAAATGTTAATTTTACAAACCTTGCCACTGTGGCATTATTCTGCTGTGGAACATCTTGTCCACCCGTGTGCCGCTGGGTTGCAGAATTTGCAGAAACTCCTTACCATTTGCAAATACAAAAAATAAATAAATAAATAAATACAGACATTGTTAAAAGGACTACTATTTCAATAATAAGGTACATGAAAAGAATCAGGGGAAATGTTTGTGCATCAAGTGTGCATTATATTGAAACAGTTATATTTGAAACTAATTAAAGCCATAGGTTACACCTTATAATCTTTAGTGTTCTACTGAAGGAAAAAAGTCACCTATATCTTGGATGGCCTGAGGGTAATTAAGAGCAAATTTAAATTTTTGGGTAAACTATCCCTTCAAGATGATTTTTCATAGCCCATTGGCAGATATTAAACATTTTAATAATTTTTTATAGAAAACTTTTTAGAAATCAAGACTTAATATCTTAAGTCATCCCTACCTTCCAGCTGAGGCTTATAATGAGCTCCAGCACACTGCTAAACAAGTGAAAATCAGAGGGAAATATGGAAAGGGTTAATATACATGTATCATTGTAGCCAATCACAGTCATGTCTGTTGACGGGCATCTCTATGGCCAATCAGCGTCTGCTCAACAGTGCATGAAGCCTTACAACGAATACAGGCAGTTCACCCTCAGTAAAGCAACTCTGTTTAATAACCACCGGCAGAATAACAACAAATGCCAGGGGTTGTGCACTTGAAAACAAAGACCACTAGACAGTGATCATGTGCTGATTCTGAACACGTCTCTCACTGACAAAGGAGTATAACATTATTTTAAAGGTTTGCGCACTGAACTGTCTGTGAAATGGAGATTTGTGCTCGTGTGTCCTACCGCTCTCATTCGGCACAAATCCAAATATTCCATAATATTTCTGTATTTGCAATGTATCCAAATGCTAAACTATTATTTTGTATGTAAATTATAGACTTCAGGCATGCTGATGTTTGGTTCACTGTGTTTTATTTTGATAAAGTACCAACTGCGCTGTCAAGTTAGCAGTGCTGGAAGCCTGGATGTTTTGATATGTTTTGTGTTTGTGTGCGCCGGCATGATTATTTCAACTTTCCTCAAAATCAACTTAAACAAAAAACAAATAGGATGTTGCTTTCCGCCATTTGTGTTTCCTTTCTGTCACAAAACTGTACTGAAAATCAGCAAATATAGGCTACATTATGTGTCACACTGTTTTTTCCCCCTTGTCTATCAGTTAACTAAATTAAATATATTTTTATAAATTCCTTGTTATGTATGTATATATGTACTGCAGATTTTATAGCCTATGTATGACATTATAATTTGATATAATATTTAGTATTTTCACATGTAGGTGGAAGAAATTATAATTTGTACTACTGTCTGTTAAAAATAAATGAAAAGAAACCTAGCATAGTAGATCCATATACATCTGTGTACCGTTACACCTCTAATATATATATATATATATATATATATTATACAACTCAGTGTCACTTTCAATGTCCTTAACAAGTATTTCTTCATAACTGCAACCAAATTGCATTCTGTTAAATGATAAATCAATTCAGATTCCATCACCTCTGTGCTGCCTGTGTCCACTGGTTTTCCAGGTTCAGCATTTTTGTCTTCTTTCACATCCTCCACTGACCAAACTATAAAAGCACAAAAATCAGTCTGTCAATTAGGGGAGCTCAGGGCACAACCTGACATCTGACTTCTTCAGATCATGCAAATCCACATGGGGTTCAGTGTATCATTTTTATGCACATTAATTTCACATTTGTCTAGTGAATGTATGTTGCTTTGTTTCATAGTTGCAGTGTATACGTTTTTTGTTATTTACCTCAAAAGAATGAAAGTCATATGTGACAACATGCCCCGTAGGTGGGGCACATTCTAACATCACCATATGACCGCTTCAAATGTTATCTGAACATATAAACTAATAAAAAAAAATTATTTTTATATATCATTTTCAAATCAAATAAAAGAATGGTGTTTTTATTGTTGTTAAAATTAAACTAATTTTTGAGTTTGACAATGAACACATCACAACCATGCGTGGTACGGCCCTGATTGCAAAACACAGCTGTACAGTATGTAGTAGTCAGCATTTGAAGTGGATCAAAAAAAGTTCATCAGAAAAAAAAAAAAAAAAATGTTGTCCCAAGACAAGAACAGCTACTGTTTTAGTTTTAGGACAACTTTGATGAAAGGTTTTGATCCACTTTAAATGTTGACTACTGTAGTTCAAAACAGTGTGTGCAAATAGATGAAGAAACACATTCAGACTTTCAGAAAAACACTTCTCCTCTTCCTCCAAACACAGCTCTCAACAAACACGAGACACATAAACAAGCTATCATGCTTTGCATTTCTTGAAATAATAATTTCTGAACATTAAACATGGATTGTCAGTCTTTATTCACCTGTTTCTTGTGGTTTCTCATTAAAACTGTGAAAATTACATGGCTAATGTCACACAATAGCATAGTTCAATAACAGCGCGGCAGATTGTAACAGTGTTATGACGTTCCCCATCAGCGCGACTGGAATATAAAACTGGTTCGTGTCTTCTGCTGGTTTGCAGAGCATTAACAAACTCTCTAAACTAATAAATAACAGATTGGAGATTAAAATAATAGCAGATTTGTCTCATGTTAAGCCAGTACTAAAAAAAAACTGTTTAACACGAAACAGTCATGAATCAAGAGCCTCAGAAACAGCCAGAAAGAGTATTATTATTGGATGTGACACCATGGCAACTCTTTGTGAGATATCAAAAAATCCTTTTGCAATTTCTCATACTGTAAAGTAAAGCAAGCAGGTGGTTACACGGATCTGGATGCAGCGATGCACTACAGAAACAGACACAGGATCAAGAACACAGCACGACATAAACATCCAGGACAAAACATCACAGGGAACGTTATTCTGGTGATTTGAGTGAATGTAAAAGGGTTATTTCAAAGGCTGTTCATATCAAAGCACCATAAATGTGCTGCCAGCTGGTGGCGCCCTGTGACTCAAACTCTGTTAGCGCTTTGCTTCCTCTGCAGCTTCCTGATTTTGGCAGGTGTTCCTAGTCAGGAACACCGGAGCGGCCTGAGAATCCTGGGTTTCCTTCTTCATCTCATAAGCTGGAGGACTGTCGACTGAGAAGAAAACAAAAAACAGTTACTTATGCCCACAATTTACTATGTGCATCCAGCTCAAGTTTGACAGAGACAGAATCTCAGGTTAAATGCAAAATTGTGCATGTACTCACTTTTCTGGTACAAAAGCAAATAAGCCTCCATGGAGCTATATTAAAAGATTAAAAACTAGTCAGTTCATAAGTTAATTCGGTGAATGATGTGTTATTGACATAAGAAATTAACATTTCTTAAAGGAGTCATCGGATGCCCATTTTCCAAAAGTTGATATGATTCTTTAGGGTCTTAATGAAAAGTTTCTAATATACTTTGATTAAAAATTCTCAATGGTTTTGTAAAACAACACCCTTTTTACCTTGTTAAAATCAGCTCTGCAAAAATAAACCCATTCTGGTCGAGGCTGCTTTAAATGTTAATGAGCTCTGCTCGCCCCGCCCCTCTCTTCTCTCTGTGGAGTGACGAGCCTGTTTACTTTAGCTGCAGTTAACCACGTTTAGCCGCTAAACTTGCTATCTACCACGTTATAACGAAAGACGATTGCAAAGATTCATAAAATAACCCTTATACTCACTTCTGCTGTAAGTGAATCTGGATCATGAATGATTTGTGTGAACACAGACGGATATATGTAGATCAGGAGGTTCATTCCCTTTACAAACAAACGTAATCCACTGCATCTTCAGCGGCTCAGATGTCGGGAGTAAATGACGACCACTATGTTCATTATTACATCCAGCAACACAACACCTCAATCGCTCAATCAGAGATATTCTTGTGTAACTTACATCCCTGCTCCAGCATCAAAACAAAGAGGTCGGACTGTTACAGCTGATCTGAGGTGAGACGCTCATGTCAATCAACTATTGTGGGAGTGGCCTCTGTCATGTGACGCCACAACGACAGACATCTGAGAACGACTCGATTTAAAAAAGGGATTTTTTTTTACAGATTAAATAAAAACCACTGCATGGATTTTTATCATTATAGTGTAGATGTGTACATACACTGACAACACACATTAATGTTCAAACAACATGAAAAAGTGAAGTTTGCATCCGATGACCCCTTTAAGAGACATTTGACGTTACTGGCACTTACCATTTCAGTTTTCTCTCATTAGTCTGAAGGAAATCACAAGAGCACAGCTGAGTGATGTAAAGCACCCCAAAACAGTGGCCATTTAAATGTTAAATATAAATTATGACACATTACCTCTCTGACATAACTGTCATTGAAACAGTACCACTTGTTTTCTGTAAAAGATCGGATGTCAGCGGTGTAGTGTCCTCCGTGACGGCTCCCGCTGTGGTTGATCACAGCATAGAGCGAATACTCGTGCTCCTGAAACAACATCAGCAGGATTTTACTGGGACTCACGCATGTGTTAAACTCAGAATATTTGAGTGCAGTCTCTGATGCTCTTTATGTGTTGATCCTGTCCTATCATAGCCAAATAAATGGGTTTACCGTGATGTGGTTACATACCTGAAGAGATAAACGAAGCGGTACATCCACGGGACATTCGTTTTTCTTAAACATATGTGACCTATAGTCATACACAAACCTTTTCAGGTGCAAAGCCAGAACTGCTGGATGCTCATGTATTTCACAACTCTGTGTAAAACAGTGATACAGTTATGTATTGGGATTTGAAAGGCAAACCTGTAGCAGCTTGTATTGTGAAACGTGGTAGTGCAGTGGTAAGCTTTGGAAAAATTAGGCTTTTAAAATTCGTATGGAAATACATCAACAGCAAAACTCCATTTTACCCATGTTGTATCACGTTTTCCATCACAGGTTTCACAGTACATCTGGTCATCACCAAGTAATTGTGTAGATGCAAAATATGATTGAACCCCATCTTCCTGAAATCAGAATAAATGGTTTGTGATGACCTGCACACAAGCCTCTTTTTATACATCATTATGGAAGCATGTTTCCACCACTAAGTAAAATATAAAACTAGCAACTTTTTGTTCATGTAAATCTACTTGAAAATTTATATTTGTCATTTCTGACTTTATAACACACAACTGTGAGAATGTATAAAAATAAAATAGTCTCTTTTTTTCCTCTTTATACTGGACTTTATAACTCAGAATTGCTAAAAGAACCCTAAAATGATCTTTTTTTGTAATTTTTTTTTCAGTGGTGTAAACAGGCTTCCATAAATAACCATGAATACAGAAGGTCAGTGAATTTTCCCTCACAACTCTGTACTGTTCCATCTCTGGCGTTGAGAGCGATCGGTATTGATTTGAACGAGCTGTCATCATGGGACGTGTGACCTTCTGAACATACTCTGTTGTTCCTCATCGTTCCACTAAAGACCTGTTTCAGTTAAATAAATCACAGAACACACTGTGAGTTATTACCAAAACATCCCTGTCACTGAGCAAACATTATTACTGTTATTTTTCTGCACTGTTACATAAATGAAAAGGAAAAGAAATAAGCTACCTCAGCCAAATTAGGGCCTGCTTTCTCTAGGATCTCTAGGAAGTGTTCCACAGCATCCTGCTGCTCACATACTGAAATAATGAGAAAATACAACACACCTCATTCACACAAACAGAGTGCACTTACAGCTAGATAGAAAAGTTTGTCAAGACAAACTTTGAAGTTGACTTGACAAAGCCTGACCAGGACGTCAGTATGACGAAAAAGTATGAAGTTTTAAAAGATTGAAAGATTATGAAATAGATTGAAGTTTAAAGTAGTTTTAAAGCTTGAATGTTTTGAAGGCAATACAGTCTGTCAGATAGATGTTAGTATGTTTTAGCATGATTACAGGGCTCTCAAGTTTTGGAAAAAGTTTGGAGTGAGATTTTGTCTGTTAGGGGAGGAGCCACTCAAACATTTGCAGCAGAGGCCCCTCAGCCCACGCAATTCTCTCCAGTTTTTGGTAGAAGTTCAACTATCTATTGTTCATAATTGACCAGCACAAAAAAAAAAAAAAAAAAAAAAAAAAAAAAATTATATATATATATATATATATATATATATATATATATTTATAAACAACTGGCAGATCTGATAAAAGTCAAATTCATAAGATTAAAATGTTTTAAATATTTCAAAAATGCATATGTATCAAAAGTAAAAAGAAATTTGGCCCCAAACGAGCAAACTAAACAGCAGTGCTCAATGCACATACTGTAAACATACAGGAGGATTGCAGAACTTGTGCATGTATGTCAGTCTGTGTGTGTTTGTGAAAGAGAGAATACATATTTCATCTTACAAATGTCATTTTGTATTTCAAGTGCTTATTGCACATTTTGATGCCTTAAAGACAGTGGTAGGGGCTCGGACTTAGCTAGAGTAATTAGTTACATGTAATTGAATTATGTAATTTAATTAAAAAATACATTTAACTAATCTGTTACAGTTTAGTCCATTAAAAAATATAGTTAAATTACAGTTACTTATGAAAATGTTTACAATTACAAAGTGGGCTACATGTAAATATTTTGATTGATTTATTTCCCAAATTAGATTGACTGCTTTGAAATATGCCACACCAATGTTTCAGGAGTTAAAAGGAGGTGCTAAAGTTTTTGTGGTGATAAGATTATAATAATTTAAGTGATGAAGGATTTTGTAAGTCTGACAGTAATTAGTGTTGAGTGCTAAGGTTAAACCTGCCTGCTTTAAAAGTTTCAAAAGGATTAACAGTTGAAAACATTCCTTAGAAATTTAGAAAAGTAATCAAATGTAATGTTACATTACCTCTAAAGCAATTGAAATAGTTACACTACTTTTAAATTACATTTTAAATAGGAAAATTTAATCTATAGCCTATTATAGCCTATTTCCAAAGTAACCAACAATGTTGATACATTTGTGTTTTAAATATATAAAACAATTTATTTTATTTTGACGAATTTGTCTGTCTTTTTTAGCAGATTTACCAATTATCTTGTCCTTTCTTGTCCTTAATTCCAGGCCCACAATTAGTTAAAGCTGTTGAAGAACTAATAATTTAGCACGAATTTGGCTATATTCCCCAACATCAGTTCTCACTATCTTTGATCACAGGCAAAGATAGACCGCAACGCGTCCACCGCATCAACTGCATTAAACGCTTCCACTGCGAGAGAAAGCGGCAGCCCCGCACCGATTCCACCACTGGCCTTGTCCCGTGTGTGCGCGTCTACGTTGCCTAGTGACGAACGTGATTGTAGCGGGATCACGTAATATACCAGAAAACAGAAAATTCTAATTTATGGCTGGTAGGTGGTATTTAACTCTCAAGACAACTATGAACTCGACAGAAAACTTCTCTCTGCAAAGCCTGCACCTCGTCCATTAACATTATATAGCGGGACAAGTTATCCCTAACTTTTCAGCGTGAGAAATACAAGGTGTGGCGTGAGAGCGTGTGAACTGGTTGAAATGCGTGTGTCTCACGGTGAATGCGTGACACTTGAGAGCCCTGTGATTAGCATGTTGTTTAGCATGTTTCAACTTGATTAGCATATTGCTAGCATGTTTCCAGTATGAATAGCAAGTTACTGTACTAGCATCCCTGGTGAAAACATATGCTGGTAGGTATGTTTTGATGCTGGTCCTTGACCAGCAACATGACCAGCATAAACCAGCATCAAAACTTACCTACCAGCATATACCATGCCTTTTCCCAGGTTTAATCATCAGTTTTAAGAAAACCATAAGTCTGAACAGTTAGAAAAGACATGGCAACTCAAGTCAGACCAGTATGAAGATCTGGGCTGATTTTGGAGTTTGTAGAGTTAAAGCTTCAGTCAACAGATTTAGTCTCAGAAGAAGAAGATGATGACGTTTAAATGGCATTTCAGAACGTACCATTCTGTATACCAAGAGCCTTGATTACTCCTTTGGTTGAGACGCTCTGAGGGGCCCCGTCCTGACTGCTGAGCTCTTCAAATAGTTCCTTTAATGCTGACACTAATATCTCACTTGTGTCACAGGGAGTTCTGAAAAATGAAACAACAACTTCTTCCATTTCAGTATAATTACTGATTTTAGACACTGACAGTTTGGACAAATGAGAAGTCAAACCAACACAGCACTGACCCCAGCAGCACTCTCTCTCTGAACGCCTCGGTCATGAAGAGCACCTGCAAGGTTGCGTTCAGATAGCACGTCGCACCTTGATTGCGCAAACCCCTGTAATGACCTAGGGAGAGGCAGCAGACGCTTAACACGATTTTAATGAAAACAACAGTATTAATAGCAGTAGTAGCAGCCATAGTGAGAACAGCAGTAATTGTAGTACGTCACATTCATGTCTTCTGCTACTTCAAATCAAAACTCAAGGCGCCTTCCTCCTCCGTTCTGATGACGAGTCCTTTAACGGGCTTCACTGTGTCATCAGTCATTTTGGACTGAATGGTCACAAGCTCCAAACTACTTACTGTCTATGAATTTGAGATTACACTGTAAAAAATTACTGTGAATTTAATGGTAAAATACTGTAAAAATGCTACGGTAAAACCCTGTTAAATGGTTAATGGTAAAAGGCCGTAAAATTTACAGTGAACAGTGAAATTTACCGTAAACTGATATTCCCAGAATTCACTGTGTTACATTTTTTTTTTTAAAGTTGATGTTTTTTGTTGAAATAACCCTTTCTTCTTAGTTTTTTGTCTTAGCTGTTTTGTACATTAGGGTTGTATGTTACATCTAATGTTGATAAATTAATGTTTATGCATTATTTCAGTTTCATGTGTGTTACCATGATGGTGTTTAGTGTTTGTGTGAATGACACTGTGCACCTTCTATATGTTAATATTTAAAAGCTGTTTGTGATGAGCTTTGGTTTATCATTTGACTTTCTCATCACCACCTGCTTTTGGTGGTGATCAGTGTATTACAAAGGTACAAAACAGATTTCAGTACTTCAATAGGTTGGTACATTAACATTATATCAGTTAATAAAAATTACGGTATTTACATGTAAATTTAAATGAAAACCGTAAAACATAAAATGTTGCTACCGTATTTTTTACGGTAAAATTCTGGCAACCACAGCTGCCAGTTTTTTACCGTAAATTTTACGGAATATTTTTTACACTGTATAGACTAAAATAATTAAATTATAATTATTAAAACTCTAAGACCACGGATTCATGACATATTTGTCAAATCTCATTCACGAACTTTGGCCTTTATCATTAGAAGCATCTGTTTTGACTTATGATGTTCTCACACAAAAATTTCATTGCACTTTTGTGCATAGCTATGATAAAGCAACTCACTGTTTAAACAGGTTTAATTTCATATTTAAGTTGCATGCTACTCACAATGATCTTGGTTTGTTTGTTTCGGCTCTATTGTTCGTCTCTCTTTCCATGTGTGAGAGACTGATGATCTGTCAACGGTATCCTTTATTTTCATGTTTTTAATGCCCTTTGCCACCTGATTTACTGCACTGGGATTGCCTGCAAAGAGACACAACTTTTGTGTGATTCATGTTGCACTCCAGTTCAAACTTGACCTCTCAATACCACATTAAATCAGAATCTAATATGTTTTGTAAAAAGAAAAGGGGAAACAACACTCTAATTACATGCAATTATAGTAACTATTAAACCTGATTATCCTTTGAAAGTGTCATTTCTAACCTAAATGGTGTTGGATTATACATATTTTTTGTTTATAATAGTACAGTTTTGTGACAGAAACTCTACGCGAACAAGGACTAGTGTTCAATGCCAGTATTGTGAGACACATGTTTTTTTTTCTGACAGAATATTAAAACACACATATTTTCATTCATTTTCTCAAGTGTACAGTCGATGTGAGATGGGTTTACCTGAAGCCAAGGCCTGCACAGCAGTCGAGTCCGGGTGGAGATATCTTTAAATATTTAAGGAATACATTGTAAGATTTTACTGCATTATCTGCCATTTGCCATCAGTAAACAATCAGCATGGCAGTTGTTCATTCACATTGTCTCTAGTCATGTTTTAGATTTTAGATGTTCTGGTGAATTATATAAGACACTTACTGCTTTAGCACATCTGCATCCACTGTGGTCTTCATTTCCTCTACAGAGTAAGGAATACAATCACTTTTAACATACCACTGGTGTCTCTATAGAAAGCATTAATAAACAACTATTAAATCATGCACAAAAAAAAAATCAAAGAAAGATTCATTCTCACACTGTTCTATCTAGATTTTTTAGTATGTATTGTCTAGATTGCATGCCAGCATAGAACAACATATGTTCCACAGTGATTAGTACAAGAAATCGGTGAAGTGGTACAGCTGTACAGTATAGTTTATATCAATGTGTGCAAAACACATTCAGACATTCAACACAGAAAAACACAGAGACACACTCCTCTTCCTCCACAAGACACATGAACGAGCCAAAATGCTTTACATTTCTTGACATAATCATTTCTGAACATTAAACATCAACTGTCAGTCTTTGTTCACCTGTTTCATGTGGTTTCTCATTAAAACGCATGAAAATAAATAGTATATATTACATGGCTAATGTAATAGAACAGTATAGTTTAATAACAGATTGTAACAGCGTTACGACGTTCCCCATTAGCGCGACTGGAATATTAAACTGGTTTGTGTCTTCTGCTGGTTTGCATTAATGAACTATCTGAACTGATTGGAGAATAAAATAATAGCAGATTTGTCTCATGTTAAATCAGTACTAAACACTGAGATGAAAAATTGGTAACACTTTAGAAAACTGTTCCATTGTTAGTGAATAACTACACAGGAACAAATGCACTAGTAACATTCTAGTAACTACTATTAATTAACAAGAAACTCATTAATGAATCAGTAAGTCATAGCACTCAGTTGAAAGAGTAACTAATATTTTTCCTCGTATCTTTGGAGAACCACTATACAGGTTCATAATTAATGTGAATGATGCAAAATGTATAATTAATTCTAAAGTGAAGATCATGGTAACCCACTAGTCATGACTCGTGTTACCAAATCCATCTGAAGTATTACTATATTGTTTTTTTCTTGCATAGCAATACATTAATGCCCAACCTTATTCTAAAGTGTTCCCGAAAAATTTGCTTCAGCCAGAAATTGTACTTTTACTATGGTAAAATAAATATTCAGCAATACCCTCAAAAAATTTTAGAATTTTGGCACATACTTTTTCTCTATGTAGAGTAGGGATGTCACAATACTCAATATAATATCGAACCGTTCAGTACGACATCCACGGTTCAATACGCGCTTATGGATTGCGGTTTTTCAGTTTTTTGGTTTTGCATTTAAATAACTTCCTTGTTTTATTGTTAAAACATTATAGCTTGTTTTAAATTCACAACATCAGTCGAGTGTTTGAAAAAACTTCCTTGTTTGATCTGATGTGGATTCTTATCACAGAATAAGGCAGACAATAAATAAGAGGTAATATGGCAATATTGAGTTATCTTATGATATATTATACTATTTTACTCAATATGGTATTATTTTACTCAAACATATGATGTATGGCCATGAAAGTAGTCAATAGACTGATCAAAATGCTAATTATTAGACTACTGTCTCAATACAGATTGTGAGTCCTAGGTGTCTGTCAGGTAATTTCCTTTGGATGAACTTTGGGTGATCTCCAACATATGACAGGTACACGTAAACGATTTTAATGTACGTCTCATGTGACCACCTTTAACCAATAGAAGGCAGCGGAATAAAAGTTCTTTTAAAAATGGCTGATCTGGCCAAATTCCACCATTAAAAAATGGTACAGGTGCTAGTAATTAATTGTGGCAAACCGGGCAGGCATAACCAAAAAAAAAAAAAAAAAAAAAAAACATAATTACCAGTTTTGGTTAGCGTGAACAAGTATAAAATGGATGCCTGGACAGAAAATGACTGTAATCTTTGTACAATAAAGTTTATTCTGAACTCTCCTTCTTGAGCTTCATTAACTTAATTGATAACTTCATCAATTGCTCCACCACAGCACCTAGTAAACTATAAATTTGGTTATGCCAGCATGTGTGGAAATATTTAAACCACATGTGTAGCTAACCCTGCGTTAGTTTGTGCCCTGCGCTCCCCTACATAATTTCTACCCTCGCCCCCCTCACGTCAGCAAACACAGAATGTTCCCTTAATGTTAGATTTTGGTTCACGTTGTTTTTTTTTTGGGAACCAAATATAATGTTAGTGGAGTGTTATTTTTAGGTTATTTTTTAGTAACAACAAAATAAGGTTCCCAGAACGTTGCATGGTGATTATTATTAAATAACCTAAAAATAACTTACAGAGAACACTCCCTAATGGTTATTTTTGGGGTATTTTTTTGCAACCATAAAATAACGTTCCCAGAATGTTGCAGGGTGGTTATTTTTAAAATGACCTAAAATAATTTATACAGAACGTTTCCTGGTTATGGTTATTTTCAGGTTATTTTTATAACCCTGTAAAACTATATTTCCAATGAAAACGCTGCAGATGTTTTTTGTGTAATGACCAGTGTTGGGTAAGTTAGTTCCAAAATATAATACATTATATATTACTAGTTATTGTCTTTTAAAAGTAATTAGTTACATTACAATATTACCGTCTCTGAACTGTAATGCGTTACACTACATTTGAGCGTCCAGTGGAGGGTAATGAGGTAGGTCTATATAGCATAAAATTATAAAATCATATTTAATTAAAGGAAAAGTCCACTTCCAGAACAACAATTCACAAATACAAATCCCTTGTCATCCAAGATGTTCATGTCTTTCTTTCTTCAGTTGTAAAGAATTTATGTTTTTGAGGAAAACATTTCTGGATTTTTTTTTTTTTTTTTTCATATAATGGACTTCAATTGTGCCCCCGATTTTGAACTTCCAAAATGTAGTTTAAATGCAGCTTCAAAGGCTCTAAATGATCCCAGTCGAGGAAGAAGAGTCTTATCTAGCGAAACGATCATTTTTTTTCGGAAAATAAAAAATTGTATGCTTTTTAAGCACAAAAGCTGGTGCAGCACAGGCTCTTGGATGCGCGTTCAAATACTATTGAATCATGTCAAAAGGTGACGTGGAACTACAGACCCAGTGAATGTTGTGCATGTGCGACTGAACGAATCACTCCCCGAGACGACTCGTTCTTCCCGAGTCACATTAAAGATCCGTTCATTTTGAAGAATGACCTGTGGATGCACATCCCAGAGCCTGTGCTACAGGAGCTTCTGTGCTTAAAAAGTATGCAAAATTTTATTTTTTTGAAAAAAATGACTGATCGTTTCACTACATAAGACCCTTCTTCCTCGTCTGGGATCATTTAGAGCAGCGTTTCTCAACTCCAGTCCTCGCGCCCCCCCGCTATGCTTATTTTGCGTGTCTCTTCTAGTTAACACACCTGATTCAGATAACCAGCTCGTTATCATGAGCTACGTGCATGAACTGTGTTCCGATTGACATGATCCCTACATAGTGTTCATTGCTCCCTGCTCACTGAGTTTGCTTCACTTCGGAACGTTCCTTTATGGATTTGCGCTGCGCCGCTGCCTGCAGCGTCTTCACACACAGACGAAACTTACTAGAGAAGTGTGAAATGTGACATCATATACCTCTGTAAATAAATACAATTTAAATTCACCTCTCGCACTCTTTAATGCCCTTTGAATGGAACGTATACACTCGTTTCGAACCGGAATCATGGCGGAATATCCAGGTGATGTCCACTTCGCAGGGCACTTCACGGTCGAATAGAACAATTGCCGTACGTGATAAGAGATACATTCAAAATTAGCATAGTGGGGGGGCGCGAGGACTGGAGTTGAGAAACGCTGATTTAGAGCCTTTGAAGCTGCATTTAAACTAATTTTGGAAATTCAAAATTGGGGCACAATTGAAGTCCATTATTGTCACGAATCTGGTTGGTGTCCCGTTGTCCACTTACCACCAGATGTCACTCTCGCTCCACCTACTCACTCACTCTCGGACTGCATCTCCCATCCTCCACCGCTCTGATTGCGTCAGCCCCCGTGACCAATCAGGCATCCTATAAAAACCCCGGTCCTCCCCAGTTGCACTTCATGGATTGTTATTGAATCGTTGTATTGTCGTTTTGTATTATTGCATTCCCTGGTGTATTCCTAGTTCCTGGTTTTTGGATATCCCACCTGGTTTTCTCGTTTACGTCTGTCTAGCCGCCTGCCTTTTCGGACTATTGCTCGTCTTCCTGGTCTATTCTCTCGTTCCGCCTCCTACACTCCTGTTTACTGTTGTTAGACCCTGCCTGTACGACCATGTCTCTGTCTCGTCCCAATAAAAGCTCGCGTATGGATCCGCTAGTCTCTCGTCACTCACTCCGCGTTACAATTATATGAAGAAAAAATGCTTTCCTCAAAAACCATAATTTCTTTACAGACCAGCGCGGCGTGAGATGACAAATCCCCGACAGAAAACTGTTACCACATTCTATTAATGACATGCTCACACAAAGTTCAAATTATTTGCAACGGTCACTTTGTGAAGTCCAGTGTAGACAGACTTTAGCTGTGTAGGTGTAGACACGGTGTCAGTGGAAAGAAATCCTACTTTAATCAAGTAAAGTAACGTTAGAGGAATGTTAGATTAACGTTAGAATAAAATTCTGGTAACCAAAAACGTTCTGGGAACATTGTACTAATGTTCGGGAACAATAGATTAAAGTTGGAACTAGATGAGTAAAGTTTGAGAACAAACTTTAAGTTGTCTTGAGAAAGCCTAGCCTGAAATTTTGAAGCAGTTGTAATAGTATGAAAGCAGCTAGCATGATTTAACATGTTGTTAACATGTTTTAGCATAATTAGCTTATTGCTTGTAGTTTTATAGGCTGATTACAATGTTGTTAGCATGATTGGCATGTTGTTAGCATAATTTGCAAATTACTAGAATGTTGTTAGCATGATTAGCAAGTTATTAGCATGTTTCTAGCCTGATTAGCATGTTTTTAACATGGCTAACATGTTACTAGCTTGTTGTTAACATGTTGCTAGCATGATGAGCATGTTACTAGCATGTTGTTAGCACGATTAGCATGTTGCTAGTATGTTTCTAACATGATTGGCATGTTACTAACATGATTAGCATGCTGTTACCATGATTAGTAAGTTACTAGCATATTGTTAGCATGATTGCCAAGGTAATAACATGTTGTTAGCATGATTAGCATGTTAGTAGCACGTTGGAAGCACATTTCTATCATGATTAGCAAGTTACTAGCATGATTATCATGTTTGCTAACATGATTAGCATGTTACTAGCATGTTGCTAACATGGTTTGCAAGTTACTAGCATGTTGCTAGCATGTTTCTATCATGATTAGCAAAGTTGCTAGCATGTTTCTAGTATGATTAGCAAAGTTGCTAGCATGTTTTTAACATGATTAGCAAGTTGCTAGCATGTTTCTAGCATGATTAGGAAACCTGCTAGCATGTTTCTGCCATGATTAGCAAGTTGCTAGCATGTTTCTAGCATGATTACCAAAGTTTCTAACATGTTTTTAGCATGATTAGTAAGTTGCTAGCATGTTTCTAGCATCATTAGCAAAGTTGCTAGCATGTTTCTAGCATGTTTAGCATGTCATTAGCATGTTTCTAGCATGATTAACAAGTTATTAGCATGTTGTTAGCATGATTAACATGTCGCTAGCATGTTTATAGCATGATTAGCAAGTTGCTAGCATGTTTCTAGCATGATTAGCATGTTACTAGCATGTTGCTAGCATGATTAGCATGTTACTAGCATGATTTAGATAGATGATAAATATTATAAATATTCGAGTGAATCTTAAATGAGTGTAAATGGATTAGAAATAGAACATAGAAGTGAAGCTTGATTGAGTCTCAAGGGATTCTGGGAGTTTAGATTTGAATTTTGTCAGTTGGAGTTTGAAGAGTGTTGCTCATTTGAACATTCCCTCAATGTAAGTCTATGGGATTTTTGGTGGTTTTGATAGTCTGGTTTATGAAAACCGTGAGCCGGATCAGTTAGAAAAGATACAGCACACCGAGTCAGACCAGTCTGAAGATCTGGACCCAGTTTGGTGGTTCTAGCTTGAAAACTCTAGGAGGAGACAGATACTGAAATTTGGCTCAGAAGAAGAAGAATCTTAAATAGTAGATCAGTAATTTGGCTTTCTCAAGACAACTTAATAATATTCTAGGAACCAAAAACTAACGTTCTGGGAACAGTGAAGCAGCTGCCTGCCCCCAAGGGTACATGAAATTACTCCCCCGTGATTTTAATTTTTATTTTTGATTTATAACCATAGATATTTCAATGGATATCATATTGGCAATATTAAGAGGATTTATTTCAATTAAATAAAAAAAAAACATTCAAATTATTGTTAGGCCTATTATTATTATTATTAGGTTACTTTTATTATTAAATTACAATTGATTTGCCCCGAGTATTTCAGCCATCAATGCCTGATGCGGTAATTTAAATTAAAAGAAGAAGCTATTAGCTGGCTAGTTAATTAAGCAAACAAGAAAATTAATGTTTTTTTAAAACAGGGCTATTAATTTATACAATTAATTATAGATTTATAATTAAAATTATTAACACTGCATTCATCGATTAAAATTAAGAAAAGCATTATTTCATGCACCGATTTTCAAAAACAACCTGTTTAACACGAAATACATTTCTCCTGTTTTTCACTGTACGGGCCACAAGAGAAATATGAAGGTAATAATTTTATATAGACAGTTATATATCACTATTAGCATATGTTGAAGTAGATTCGAAGAAGACTGGTCTCTAGTTTCTGGGAGAATAGGCGCAAATAAAATAAAGCTCCGTCAGTTTCTTTTTTTTTTTACTTTCAACTTCAGGTATAGTGAATTGAGTAAGGTTAAGACGTTCACCAGCATAACTCTTGCGCAAAATTTGTATATATCCATTGGCTCGCCTTCATGGTTTTAAACTGAAATATTTCAAATATTTCCAAACACCCCCGCCCGAGGTCCCGAAGTGGAGCCTCGGACTTGCGGTTTGCCGCTACGCCAAAAACACGTTCTAGGAACCAAAAATTGTTAGCTGGGACGTTACTTAGACACTTTCCTATAACGTGTCATCATAACTAAAACATTATATTTCTTTCTGGTTTAATTTACATATCTAAATTGTGTGGTGGTTGCTTTCGACATTTTTTTTTTTACCTGATGGAGATGTTTGCTGAGCGCAGGGATGAAACTGTTTGAAAAGTTTACAAAACAGTTGAAGTCAGCTAGCATATGAATAAGAAATATAAACATAAAAGCATCAGTCTTAACTTTACACAGTGCAGTGACATCAAAGTCCAGAGCCCTTAAAATGATAAACAACAGAAAAAAATGAAAATGTTCACCGCAAAGAGCGCATTCGGTTTAGCAGTCTTTAGTCACCATCGAGAACAACGCTAAAAGAACACTTACCTCACACACAGCACGAAAACAGACAACGATCAAAATAAAGATTTGTCTATATATACGTTTGAAACTTTCAAACTTTTCATCAAGAACCATCTGACCACGTAACTCACCATTATCAAGAGATAATCAATGTGCAAATCGAAATATGTAACTTAGAAATACAATAGTTTCAGTATTGCAAACAGGTACCGTCCGTCAGCTAGCGTTTAAATTATGTGTTTAATTTCTCCCTAGCATGAAATGTCCTCAATGCAAAACAGCTTTTTGTCAGATAAACGAAAGCAAAAATCCAGTTAGGCGAATGAACATGAACATGAATTTAGCTTTCACTTCCACGAAAATGCGCTCCTTACATCCAGAGAAAATCCTCAGTAGAGGACGGGTTATTTAACTGCTTATTGTTTGCTGACGAAGAATACACACCCATATTATTAAAGAAAGACCCTTTTAGTATGTTCCCCAAAGCGATTTTTTAGCCTCAAACAGAAACGCATACCTTATGCCACCTGCCTTTCTCCTGTGGTTCGTGTCATTCACTTCATCACTTTGGTCAGAACTGAAAGTATGAGAGTCCCATTAACGACTCAAAAGCACACCCTTCCCAGCCAACGTGGAACCTTCCCACAACCTTCATTAACGTTTTTTTCAAGGGTGTTTAAAGGTTAGTGCAGAACATTAACGTTTATAGGATGTTCTAATACGGTTATTAATAGTTGATTAATATCCTAATGGTACGAGAAAACATCATTTTGATGAAATTTGTATCTCTAAATGTCCTTTTGTTTTTTTTTCTTCTTAGCCCCATTACTGCATCTATGGCTATAATAATGGCAAGAAAGTTAATCCACACAAGTTGATCTATGCACATAGACACACACACGTTAGGGGAAGGGCAATTTCACATCTTCAGTTAAACTCACCTGTGTGTATTTTTGGACTGTGGGAGCAAACTGGAAACACACCCTGACACAGCTGGTGTTGGGTTTTGTTTCTTGTTTAGGTATCATGCCTTTTTTATATTTAGTCTTGTGATTCCCTTGATCCTCATGTATTCCTGTAATTAGTTCCTTTGTATTATGTGTCATGTTCTCACTGGGTGGTTTAGTCATTTGTCTTTGGTTCTCATTGGTTGGTTTATGTCATGTAACCCCAGTTGTTTGGTATTTATAGCCCTCATGTGGCCATTGTCGTTTGTTGAGTAATTGTTGATTAATCCCTGTAATCTTCTGTTAGTGAGTTCATGTTTTTGGTCAAGTCAAATCAAGTCAAGTTAAGCCTTTTGGACACTTTGGACTACTCACCGCTCAAATCACAGTTTTTGTTCAGGTGTTGTGTTCAGCACGGATTGTCTCATTAACAGAATGCAGACCCGATGTAAATAAACTTAAACTAAAAAACTCTTTAGTGATTATAAAGGGAATGCTCTTTATGCAATAGCAGTGGATGGCACTAAAATTTTATACATATGTAATATTAAGGTTACAGCACCCTGACTAATTTAAGAAACACACGGATTTGATTTTGGAGCTGTTATACATTCCCTGCCAGTACCAAAACTCGAACCCACAACTCTTTGAAATTAGGTCACGTTTAATAACTTCTTTCGCACATGCCTATACCCGGTGTTCCTTAATTAGCACAAAAGATTCAACTCATTATATCAGTGACATAAAATGGGTGTCACAGATGAAACATTGTGTTGAGAAATATTAGATTTTTTTTCCCAAAAAAAACATTTATTTAATCTCATACAAAAAGATGAAAACTGGTCCATTAGAAAAAGAGACATTTCATTGTATAGCTTACAAACATTTTCTCATTTTCTCAATCGATAAATAAAATTTAAAATGTTTCATTGGTCAAGATATGTTAAAGTCGATAAATAAAACTTTAAAAAGTTTCATTGGTCAAAAACAAAAATATGCAGATTATCAACATAAAAGAAAGAGCTTCCAGCAGTTCGGACTGTTATAAAAATGTTTCTTCAATCTCAGATGGAAAGCATCAAGTCTGCATTTGTAGTTTGTTGAAGATACATGAAGAATGGATATACAGCAAACTTGTCTTGAGCTTGACGACGTCTGGTTCATCTTCCACCCGGCAAACGAATTATGATGCAGATAGTGGCTTTATCCTTGATCCCATGGTCAGAGAACTTGTCGGTGTCGTTCAGTTGTTTGCTGGTGTAGAGTAATCGTAACGCAGACGGGTCTGTGAGAAATAAATTAAACAGTTACACTTCTACTGAAACACAGAACAGTTATGTCATAATGTACATCTCTATGTATAACTCTGTGGCTCCTCTGTGTCAACCAAACCCATGTATTCATATTTCTTAAAGTGTTCACATACCTGATGCCTCCTGTGGCAGTTTTTCAGCAAGTTTTTGTTTAAATTCCGCCACCGTCGTGTTATTAAATTCTTCCTCCGAACTGGCGACGTCTATAGTTTTCTTCTCGCCTTGCATTCCGATCACAAACACTTGATAGATTCTCCCCATGTCTCAAAGACGCAAAGAAACCCAGACTTGTGTTAAGTATGTTGAACTTTTTCTTTTTGACTGCATGTGAACGAAACTAGTTTTGAAAGGTATCGTCAAAGTAAAGGACCTGTCAGATAAGATTATACAGTGCACACGTAATGACCGATCACACCCAACCCAAACTAATAAATTCAAATAATCCTTTTGGAAAGGGTGTGATTTCTCCTAAAGCCTTGCAAAACAGAAAGTGAACGGAGGGCTTGTTATTTCGAAGATAGCAGCGCAATTCTGAGGAATAAAAGATTTTTCGTTCCATTGTGTATTTGCCTATTATTTCTGTATTTATTCTTTTTTAAATTTAATCTTCAATTGAGGAAAAAAATAGTTTCATATTTCATTGTTCATCGAAACATCCGCTAGTCTGAGTGGTGGTTTCGTTTTCTTATTTTCTAAACTGAAAGCGAATACCTTATTGGTTCGCTTCACAGGTAAGATATTGGTCCACTTTCCAACTTTATCATTCATGCTTTTAGTTATTCTAGACGAACGGAACAAGGAGCCTTCATCAAGATGCAAGACAACCAAAGCAGTGGACAGTATGACGTCAATGATGCAACGCTGAAGTTTGTCAGACGGAAAGACGACATAAGTAAGTTTATCCCCCAAGCGTAGCAGGGAGTAAAATGGATAAATAATCTCCCAGGTTACAACAATACTCAGAGAAATTAAAGTGCTGTGTTGTGGCTCTTAGCTCTAGATGATGACCTCAACATTCTGAGAGTAGAAATGTCTTGTGGCCACGCTGTGTCCCCGGAATCGCTGACGGCTTGGTGTCGCAGTTTGTTGGACCAGGTGAGTCAGAAATTCTGTGTTCAGTGAAATGTTCAAAAATAACAAGTTTTTAAAAGGTAGGCTAATTATCATTATCCTCATATCGGTTTTGTTGCTCCATACCCACATTTTAGAGAGTTAAATCTGAATAAATCTGACATATTTGCTTCTCGTGAAATCCTGTACGCATTTACGGCTGTGACGGGTCTCCGGTTCTCCCTACTACGGCCGGCCAGTGGGAGACTCATCAAGTGAACGATCTCCACCTGTTCTTCCTGCCATAAATGTTGGGGCTGTGTTGGCGTGGGTGGCCCCGGTTCTTGTTTTGTTTGTTTATTTAGATTTCATTATTAGTTAAACTTGGTTCTGTCGGACACTTTGACATCATGGTCCGACCGAAATAGTGTTTATGTTTTGTTTTTTTACTTATGTTAATAAATAATTTTCGTTGCAACCTAACCAACTCGACTTTGTCCTCCATGTGCTCCATTGCCTCCATTGTCCCCCCCCCCATTATTGATCAGGTGGAGATCGTTCACTTGATGAGTCTTCTGGCCCCGCCCACTGGCCGGCCGTAGTAGGGAGAACCGGAGACCCGTCATATGACAATTATCAGTAACTGATAAAATAGACTGTCAAACAACTTTTTTTCAGTCTAGATTAAAAAAAACATAAGTCTTTCAGAAGAATGTGCCTGTACTTTCAACTGGTATCTGTAAACATTTTGGTTTTATTCTGTTCTTCTGACAGGGTCAGTATAAATTTTGCTGTCCAGCAATCACGCACGGGACAGAAAAATGTAACGCGGAATGGCCGTACCTGGAGGTCAGGAAACTGGCAGTGCTGAGTGATTCAGAGCAGGCTCATTTCGAGGAGAATATGGCCCTTATGGCAGCATCTGAGTACTGCGAGTTCAAATCAGTGAGTAGAAATAACATTTCATTAAATATGTCTGTGAACCCACTGACAATTCAAAATTAACTTTCTGGTATGTGTCTCTATTAGTGTCCAAGCTGTGGGTCCTATGTTGAGCGAGAAGACCTTACCAACCTCTGTGTGAAATGCACCATCTGCACATCTGTAAAAAAGAACATCTACCACTTCTGCTGGCAGTGTATGAGAGAATGGAACGGAGCAGCTGTTCTTTCGGTCCGCTGTAGTTACGAGGACTGTGTCAACCCAGATGTTGATAAGCTAACAAAATGTACAGATATGAGGCTGCCTTATGTGAACAATGTGGAGTGTCCTGGCATTCGTGCCTGCCCGACCTGCGGACTCCTTCTGGAACACAATGGGTTCGCTTGTAAGAACCTTATGTGTAAGCGCTGCAAGGTGGAGTTTTGCTTCCTTTGCTTAAAGCTGAAAAGTGTTTGCAATCCGATCCATGGACCTTATACTGTCTGCTCAGTTGCACCACGGCAGACTGAGATTCCAGTTTGGAGGAGATAACGTGTAAGAGACATGATTGATTAACTTGGAATAGATACTGTGGTAATTACATCTAGCTCCTTAGCTTACTTTGAAATATTTTTAAATGGCTGTTTATAATGATTACTTCTGACAGGACACACCGTTGTTTCAACAGCAGTTTTTGTTTTCTAAATTGGTATAAAAAATGTAATTAATACAGTGTGCAACATGAAATAACAATGCTTTTCAGTTTATAAAGACTTTTCATCTGAAATGTATCTGATGCTTTCAAGGTTTGAGGAATTGAATAAATGTTATTAAATAAACTATTGTATTTTAATGAAGTGCCAAATGATATGTTGATAAACAGTACAAATAAACCGCAAGGCTAAAGCTGCCGACTGTGCTACATACATTAATAAGAGGAAGGTTTCAAAACAGCAACAGCTCAGCACTGTTGGAGTAACGCATTACAAAAGTAATAATATTACAGTAGTATATTACTTTTTGCAGTAATGCAGTAATATAACGCATTACTAATCAACTTTGGGTAATATTATTACTCGTTACAGTCTGAGTAACGCAAGTTACAACAACATACGTGGTGAATTTACCAACACCGAAAAACAGCACCAGAGAAAAAATCCGCATGTAAAATAGTTTGTCTATTTCCTGTATCAGTTAAAGTTTAAATACACCTGTGATTGTCTGCATCGAATGGCATTTAAATACATCGCGTGAGAACAACGCGTTTGCTTTCAGTTTCCCTTTAAATGAGCCTAATTTGTTTTGGCTTGTTTAGCAGCTTATAAATTTCATTCTTGTTTTCTTCCGAAAACCGTTCAAAATAGTCTGTAGACTAAGTATTGTGTTTATTGATTGTACATTTCGCTTTATTTATAAATATAATATTGTTTGTGCTTATCTGCGTTTAACCTAAACTACAAGTAACGTTAATGTAGATCTACATACCGGTAGCCTATCGAAATATGATTTTATCATTTTATGCAATATAGACCTACCTCATTACCCTCCACTGGATGTATAATGAGCAGCAATAAACTACATTTTGGTATTTTATAATGCCTAGTCAGACTTCTGTGGATATTTTGGTGAAAGTAACTGTAAAAGGTGTCATGGTAAAACTAGTAAAAGTAGTGTCATGTCATGGAAAATGAAGTAGAAAGAGCCTTTTTCTTATTTTGCATGGCCCCAGCTTAAGGTTTTAAACATTTATTTAAATGTGATAACCATACAAAAATAGGGTTGTCCATGGTTTCAGAATGTGTTGTGGGTTTACAAGCATTTCTCTGTCCAATGGTCAAGCCTTAACTTTGCAAATTCTTGTAATGCATTAGTATTGCATTCTTCTCATGGGCATCTAATAATTTGGATTTTTCAGTCTGGGTTAAATATCTTTTTTGGCTCATTTTATCCGTAAAAGAAAACATGCCTAATAATTCTGCACACCTGAATATAAGGAGTTTTTCACTTCCAGCCTTCACGGACAGTTATATATCACTTACAAATGATTAAATACAAAATTAATAGCAGTTATTAAGATTGTTGTGGTTTGGAATTGGTAAAATGTGCTTTGTAAAAAAAATATGATCAGAATATCAACATGCCTAATAATTCTGCACACAGTGTATAGTGCCAGGATGAGTGTGAAACTTCCCAGCCTGAAATTTTGTCCCAGTCCTGTTCTACATGGTGGATGTTTAGCCTTGATTTATTAGCTGATCGATTTTAAATGTGAGTTATTTTGTATTAATGTGTCAGTATGATGTGAGGTCCAGCTACCAGCGGGACAACAAAACAGGTAGTAGTAATGGGTACTTTTTACTTAAGTTAATAATACAAAAATTTATAATACAAAAAGATGCAAAGAATGCAATGACTGTTGCAACTTTAACATTTTAATGATTTGAAAGGATACTATAGCAAAGTTATTTTTTTCCATGATTATATGATTGACCTGAAGAATGAAAGCTATATAATACAGTTGGAAAATTATGAGTTATATCACGCTCAAGGTGTGACAATACACTAGAACTAGACAATCGTTTAATACTATTTTTAAGAAATTTTCAATGACAAAATATTTGTCTTTTTAGATTACAAAAAGTAAAACAATGCAGTTGTAATTTTGAAATGTTTTAACTAATCTAGGGCCGTAACTAACGATTATTTTGGTATATCGAGTCATCAACTGATTATTTTGACAATGGAGTAATACAGCTGAAAAACAGGCTTTAGTAGGACTATATTTATATAAAAAATAACGATGAGGCAATAATAATTGGCACAAATAAAGTATCAAAACCAAGTAATTACATTGTTTTATTGAACAACTGTGTTAAAATGCATAATGTAATATGCAGATACATAAAATGAACATAGCCATTTTACATACCAACAGCCTAGTGATCTTTCACTTAAATCCATTTAATTTTAAGATTTGGCCACAAACAAATGTCTTGCATCACAGCTTTTTTTAAGGTATCACACTTCGTTTCCATTCATCAGTGCCTCGACTTTGCAATTGGATATGGAGAGCAGGGACGGTTGCAACACTTTTTGAGTTTTCTTTAGTTTCTCAGAGACTGTTTGTACTAGAACGCTGTAGCAATTAATCCAACTGAAACGTTGATGAACCCACGTGCAGTTTTATTGTAACGTGAAATCCAAACAAACAATAATCCAACAATGACTTGATGACTTGACTTGAAAACAGACTTGACTTGGCATGGACAGACTTGAACAGAAACATAGACTCACCAACAGCAGGTTTACACTTCAATACAGGACGAGTATTTATACCAAACAATGGGGGTTACGTGACACAATCAACCAATGAGAACATGGCACATTGAACTAAGGAACCAATGGCAGGAACACAAGAGGGCAAGGGAAGCAAGACACAAACAGCATGAATCAAACTACAAAATAAAAGATATGAAAACACGAACATGAACAAAACCCAAACCCCACATTACAAAAGCCTTAGTGGGCAAGTGCGCCGACATGCAGCGCCATTGCACTATGGCCGTCCCGAGTTCGAAATCTCTTCCATGTCACTTCCTGTCCATCCTATCATTTTAATAAAAAAAAAAGGGAAAGCCAAAATTTTTAGTACAAAGCCATTTGTCAGCTACTCACCCACATTGCTGCAACATGTGTACAAATATAAACAATTTACACTTGAATAGACAAAGTGAAATGTTGCAGCATTCATTCAAATGTAATTAAGTCATTCTTAAATATAATTTTGATTATATCTTGATTTTATTTGTGCTCAGACAGGGTTTTCAATAAGGCTGTAGAAAACCAAAGAATAGTAAATGAAAAAATATTCTCAAGTAACAAGTAGATTTTTAGCCTATTCACTTAAAAAATGAGATATACCTAACTACTGAAAAGGGTTTATTATTAATCCATGAAATTACATTCATGTAATGTTACCGCAAGCTGTGATAAAACTTGGTATATTAGCTTGACACGATATCATTGACCACACGCTAGCTATGCCTATTCTGAAGCTCAGAAAACACTGATTAAAATGTTAGGCTTTTACAATGCGTCACACAAGCAACTTAGAAACTATGACCAAAAATCTGATCTTTAAAATAATTACTTTTTACCATGAAAATTATTTTTTTTTTTTTTTTTTTTTTTATAGAGAAATGGTCATGTGGCTGATTTCTTTCAGGAAGGATGAGGGGCCAATCAAGCATGTGCAGTATGAATATCATGACTGTAGCTTATTACTGAATTTAAGACTCGACCTGTTATACGCGACTTGTGTTTATAAGAGTAAAAACTTGTGATTCTGATTGACAGTGAAAACTGTGTTCCTCTCATACCATTGGTAGACAAACTGTAATGTGATTTCAACAAGTTTTTCTGCAGCCAAACGCATGTTTGGACCTTTTAAATACATAGATTTGTTTCCGATTGGGTTCCTACATAAATTGGGTTCGTTTCAAATTCATAGCCTCAGCATGACGTCTGGAAAGTTGGCAGACATAAAATCAGGAAGACTTTCAGTCATTCAAACGAATGAACAAGAAGACATTCCTTAAATCTTATTTTAGTTATAAAGGATGACAGGTATGCAATGCCCTTTACACAGGACAAATGACGCTTTTTATGACATTTCCCTTACAGTCCAAAAGGTTTCAGCTGTGGAACAGAAACCAAAACTGTTAGCTGGGATGAAATGAGCAACATCTTCAGTGTCCTTTCTCATAAAATACATACTCAGTCATATTCTTGGAAAACAGGAAAGCCTTCCTTAAGTCTCTGGAATTCTCCTGTCCCTTGAAACAGAATTATTTTTCAGTAGAACTATAATCCTGTCACCTCGCCCAGATGACATTAGGATATGAAGTAAAGATCATGTTCCATGAAGATATTTTGTAAATTTCCTACCTTAAATATCTAAACTTAATTTTTGATTAGTAACATGCATTGCTAAGAACTTTGGAACATTTGGAAAACATTAAAGGTGATTTTCTCAGTATTTAGATTTTTTTTTTTTGCACCCTCAGATGCAAAAAAAGATTTTCAAATAGTTGTATCTCAGCCAAATATTGTCCTGTCATAACAAACCATACATTGATGGAAAGCTTGTATAAATCTCAGTTTTAAAAAATTTACCCTTTTTTGTGGACCAGGGTTACAAATATTATTTAAAAATATATGTATATTATTATAAAAAATATTATTATGTAAACATTTTTTAACTATGTTTAAAATAAAGTATTTCATTATTAATACACATTATCAATACATATTTTATGTTCTAAATAAATAATTTTAAAAATCATTTTTTGACAATGTTTATAAAAAATATTAACTACTATATTTCAAATTTATACTACTACTGCATTTAATTAACAAATTAATAATAATCTTTGTAACAAGTAGTTGTTGCAATATTTGTTTAATTATTCAAACATATTGATAATTATGTTTATAATAAATTATTTATAATTTATTATATATTATTTATTATATATATTTATAAAAGTTTTAATGATTAGCAGTTAATATTATTATGAAATATTTAAATTATTAATTTATATTTAAAAAATCATACATTATTTTTATGCAATTTTATACATTTATTATTATACATACATTTTATTCTTTTTTATTTATCATTTATTATTTACAATATTAATATAGCCTTGTAAATATATTTTTATAGTACATATTCATTATTAGAAATGATTCTATTTTTATAATTAATTCATTTAAAATGAAATGAAAAATTACTACTGAATCAGATTAACACTGTCTATTAAAAAAATAGCTTCAATTAATATTTTAACATCTATTTTTATAAAGATTTAAATATTAAACTATTAAAAATTAACAAAAACGTTACAATAAATATCAACTGAAAAAACACTGTTTTTAAAAAATTTTTTTTTTTAATATTTGGTATTTTTATATTTAATTATTTAATTATTCAAATATTTATAAATAATTGTGTGGACTTTTTTCCATTTAGTTAAGTCCTTTTTATGAATGTACACGTTCATTTACGGTGACAACAGCTTGAAAAACGCTGTTTTAAATATACATTTTACTTATTTTTAAGCATTTCAATATGTATTGGAATTGGAATTTGTATATATTTAGTTGATCTATTTGTTTACATATGTTTATTTGAAAAGCGTTTGAAAACATGGATTTTAAGTATTTTAAAACTGTCCTGAAACACACAAATACTGCATCAGACAGCAGTATTGTGTTTGTTTTATCTCTGCTCACACTTGTGAGGGTCTGATGTGTTTCTAGCGCCACCTAGCGATCATTAAACAACATCATTACACCCATAATCCACACCCAGACATGTGAGCATCTTAAACTTCCTTAAAACTGCGTGAAATACGCAGACACGAACACGGCGAAATCAAAGCCCTTTATTTTGCATAGCAAATGTATACACTTGGTGAAACACGTTTTTAATTCTATAATCTGTGGAGTTTCACTTTCTGTCGTCGTCAAACATCTTTTGGAATGAACAAACACAGCTGATCCATAACACCTGTTCAAAATAATGTCCACAATCATCCTGTCATGATAATTCGTTTATTATGATGTAAACATGCACAGCTTCCTTCCAGCTGGTTCCGAGAACATTTTGATTTACTTATTTAGCAGAACATTCTGTTTTCTGGGGTTATAACAAAACTGCGGTGACAGGATTTATTATAACAATATTTCTCATCAGGTTTTATATCCGTGTGTTTTGTCTCCCTCGGTGCTGCAGGTGGCGCTGTGAACCGCGCTGAACTCAACTCACATCCGCGCCAACATGGCGGCGGCCGCCGGAGCGCTTCTGCCCGGTGACGGGATACTGATCGCGGGTAAACTCTACTCGGGTGTCGCGCTCACTCTGGACAACTGCCTGCTGCCCACCGAGAGCGTGCACTGCAGCCCCTCGCGCGCGCACGGGCTTTCCGCGCGCACGGAGGAGCAGCTTCGGAACCGGATGTGCGAGATGATCCAGAACGCGGGAATTCTGCTCCGCTTGCCTCAGGTCCGCGCTGGATGTGCTTCTCTGTTGCCTAGCAACGACTTGTCACCCCCTACTCTTGAGAACAAACCCGCTTGAAACTAGGTTAAGCTTGTTAACTGACTCACAGTCTGACCAAACTAGTCTGATTTGGGTTGAGAACGGTTTTGGGCTCTTGTCAGCTGGCCAAACTGAAGAACGCCACACTGGAGACTAGTTAAGACCAGTTAACCAAGTGTTTTTCAGCAGGATGGTTTCACAAAGCACAGAAAACCACAACAACTAAATAATGTACATTGTGTAGTTGTTGCTAAGCAACACAGAGCTTAAACCTACTAGATAACCAGAGTGTTTAAACTAGTTTTGTCTGATTTCACATCATTTCCCACATGAAAACATGATTGGTTGTTTTAGAGTTGATGACTGTTTCACCAGGTTGCCATGGCAACGGCCCAGATCCTGTTCCATCGCTTCTTCTACTGCAAATCGTTCGTGAGACACTGTGCCGAGGTGAGATGCTAATAGTCCACTGTAGACGTTCTGCTAGCTGCCCTGATAGCACACGTACATCACGGAGATGTCTGTTGGATACGTCTTTAGGATGTTTCCTATCAGATGTCAAATAGACGTCTATTAGATTTTTTAAGATGTTTATGATTAAGAATGGATGTAAAAATATCTGTTAAAGATCTCTTGATCTGGAAAGCATCTGCTGTGTACAAACATCTGACAGACATCTTTCAGATTTCAGTTTTACATACATTCAAATGATAAACATCTTGAAGACATCTAATAAACGTCTATGTAACATCTGATAGGAATGATAGGACGTGTTGACGTTGAGCAAACACTAAAAAAACGTACTTCCAAATGTAAATGCAGATGTCAAATGGACGTCTTCATGATGTATGAGTGCTATCAGGGTAGAACGTTTCCTATCAGATGTCAAAAAGACGTCTATTTGACTTCTTTAAGATGTTTATGATTTAGAATATGATTTAGACATCTGTCAGATGTTTGTACACATCAGATGCTTTCCAGATCAAAAGATCTTTAACAGACATCTTGCAGATGTGCTATCTTTGAAATGTCTGACAGGCATCTGTAAGATGTCAGTTTTACATCCATTCTAAATCATAAACATCTTAAAGTCATCTGATAGACGTCTATTTAACATCTGATAGGAAACGTCCTCTAGACATATTGCAGATGAGCGAACAATCTAACAAAATGTCTTCCAGATGTAAATGCAGAAGTCAAATAGATGTCTCTGTGATGTATGTGTGCTATCAGGGGAAACATTTCTAAACTGTCCGTATGACCTTTAACCCTCTGGCAGACGGTGGCCATGGCGTGTCTTCAGCTGGCATCTAAGATCGAAGAGGAGCCGCGGCGGGTGAGGGATGTGCTGAACGTCTTCCACCATCTCAAACACGCCGCAGGAAACAGGTAACACGTCGCTCACCCGTACAGCACGTGTCTGCACGTGTGTTCTGAAGCTGCAGTGTCTCGTCAGGCGTGTTAGTCCCCTGGTGCTGGACGAGGGCTACATCAGCCGCAAGAGTGACGTGATAAAAGCAGAGCGGCGCCTCCTGAAAGAGCTCGGCTTCTGCGTCCACGTCAAACACCCGCACAAGGTCAGGCTGCTGCGTTTTCACATGCATGTGCTGCATTTTAGGCCTGAAACATACAGTTTACGCAAGAGTGCACATTTGTTTGCTAATGCATCGCAAGCTTGCACAGGTAGATTGGTGCATTTTCACATGTATTTGCTGCATTTTAGGTGAAAAACATACTGTTTATGCAACTATTTCAAATTCTTTAATTTGAATTACAAGCTTGCATGCCATATCCTGCATTTTAGGCCAAGAATGTACTTTTGCAAATACTTAGTATGCAAATTCTGTGCTAATGCATCTTGAGCTTGCATGCCGTGTTTAGACAGATGCATTTTTCACATGCATATCCTGCATTTTATACTGGAAATGTTTCTTTTTTTGATTTAAACAACCTGCATTTCAATGTCTTTTCAACTGATGCACATTTTGATTTATCACAACCTGCATTTTACAGTCAGACAGATGCATTTTTTACACGCATATTCTGCATTTTAGACCAGAAACATACTTTAAACAGAAATATGCAAATTCTTAGAAGATGCATTGGTGCTTTGCATACAACAGTTTAGACTGATACATTTTTTACATGCATATCCTGCACTTTAGACCAGAATCATACATTTTACACAAGTATGCAAAATCTTAGCTAATGCACTGCAAGCTTTAATGTAAAGGTTAGACTTACATATTTTTCACATGCATATCCTGTATTTAGGCCAGAATCATACTTTTTACTCAAACATGCAAATTCTTTGCTAATGCATTGCAAGTTTGCGTGCAGTGGTTGGACTTGCACATTTTTTACAAGAATATCCTGCATTTTAGGCCATAAATTGTATTTTTATTCAAGTTTGCAAATTCTGAACTGACTCATTTTATTTACACACAGTCTTGTAAAACCAGAAATGTCATGCAAGTATGCACATTCTTCAATAATGCATCACAAGCTTGCAAGTTTGATGCATTTTTTGTAAATATCCTGCATTTTAAGCCAGATTTTATCTTTTTTTTTCACAAGTCTGCATATTCATAGGTTATGCATTGTGGGGTTAGACTGGCACATTTTCACATACATTTGTTGCATTTTAGGCCAGAATCATACTTTGTATGCAAGTATGTTCATTCTTTGCTAATGCATTGCAAGCTTGCATGTCATGGTTAGACTGATGGACTTTTTTTATATGCATATCCTGCATTTTAGACCAGAAACATACTTTTTACAAAAGTATGCAAATTCTTTCTAATGCATCGCAAGCTTGCATGCTTTTTCACATGCATTTGCTGCATTTTAGGCAAAAACATGCTGTTCATGCAAGTATTTCAAATTTTTTGCTATGCATTGCAAGTTTGCATGCCATAATCCTGCATTTTAGGCAAGAAATGCACTTTTTACGCAAGGATGCAAATTCTTAGGTGGGTTCATTGTGGGTTTGCATGCAGTGGTTAAACTGTCACATTTCCACATGCATAACCTGTATTTTAGGCCAGAAATTTACTTTGTATGCAAGTAGCCAGTTCTTTGATAATGCATCACAAGCTTGCGTGCCACAGTTAGACTGGTGCATTTTAAACATGCATTTTGCATCTGGTGCATAATCTGCATTTTACATCAAAAATCTTTTTTTATGCAAATATGCAAATTCTTTGCTAATGAATCTTGAGCTTGCGTGCCACGGTCTGACACATTTTTGCTGCATTTTAGGCCAGTGAAGTATTTTTTACGGACGTTCACAATTTTTTTTCTAATACATCACAAGCTTGCGTGCCGCATTTTCACATGCATGTGCTACATTTAGGTGAAAAGTATACCTGAGCTTGCAAAGTAAATTATTGCATTACTCTAGTGGTGACCAGCTGCAGGACTCAAGGGTTCATAGTTTTCTTCAAATGCAAGATTTTCAGCAAGATTTTCTTGCAGTGATGCTGAGAATGCAACAGGTTCTTGTGTCACTGTAACAGCTGCACTCATGTATTTGCAAATTGTCTGTTTCTGGCTTTAACAATCAAATGTCCATCAGATGAGCATGTTCTCAGAGTGTTTTACCTGTGCAGGTGATCGTGATGTATCTACAGGTTCTGGAGTGTGAGAAGAACAGCAAACTGGTTCAGATGGCCTGGTGAGATCCTCAACTCAAAATGTCTCCAACATTGTGCTGAAAAAGACTCGCTCATGTTAATTATAACCGTCTGTCTGTGTGTCTGTAGGAACTACATGAACGACAGTTTAAGGACTGATGTGTTTTTGAGGTTCAGGGCTGAAACAGTAGCATGTGCGTGTATCTTTCTATCAGCACGAGTGTTACAGGTGAACACACACACAAACACACACACACACACAAACAAGTGTTTTATCCTTTCACTCTTCCATTAAACCTGACCTTCATGCCATCTCTCTGTCGTCAGATCCCTCTGCCCGACCAGCCGCCCTGGTTCTTGTTGTTTGGGGCATCAGAACAGGACCTGATAGAGATCAGTTGTTGTATTCTGAGGCTGTACACAGTGCAGTGCGAGTCATTGGCTGCTCTGCAGCAGGAGGTGGAGGAAATGCGTTCAGTTTTGGACGCTCAATATAATGCGAGCAAACCAGCGGGACAAGCATCCACCACTGAAACCCCGTCAGCCGGTTTCTCTCCTGCGTCTAAAACTGGTGGGTTGATATACAGTGACGCCCGCTACCCTATTGCAACTTTGCAGCCCTAACTCCGGCGTCCTTTAGATATATATATTCAGCAAAATGTGTTTCTGTACATGTTCAACATTCTACAATGTCTTTTTACACATTTACTCTCTCATTCTCCCTTAGCATCTCCTGTTGAAAACCAGAAGAATCACGAATCCCCGCTGTCACGTCTCGCCCTCAAAAACGTCTGTCGAAAGATCACAAGCAGAGACGGGTGAGTTAGACGTCAAGAGTTTCGTCACGTCTTACATGCGTCTCGCAGTGCGCTAGCATTTGACAAGTTTCTGTCTCAGGAGGAAGCGCTTGAGTCGCAGCGACGAAAGGCGAAACACTCACTGCATCCCATCGCCCCCCAGACGCAGGTAACCCCTCACCTGTTTCACCTGCACACCTGAATCAAACCTCGCGGAGAAGTTTCACCTGTCTGTCTTTCAGGCGCAGCCGGAGCGTTTCCTCTCCATCGCCTGGACGCACAAAGTCGCACAGACACCGGCAGAGAGAACGGGAACGGGAGCGAGAGCGGAGAAAGGGATATTCATCTCAGAGGAGATGATGTCATCGGGCTGGGGGAGGGGCCCAACACTGACCAATCAGACAGAGTCTGTGAAACCTGTTAAACTGCCTAGAAAAAGTGTTTTGTATTGCGTATTTTTAAGAGTCTCCTGAAAAGAGTTGAAATAAAATGGAAGCATTTTAATAACTGTTGACTCTATTCCATTCTAGCTTCATTGCTAAACTATGAAGAGTTTGTTTGGACCCCTGATATTAAGTCCTGTGGGATCATAGTGTTCTCACTAATGAATTAGGCTGCTAACTAGTGAGGGTTTAATGAGCCTGTTGGGAACCTTCAATCCCTCAAGAGTCCTAATGCATGTGTATCTCTGGTGGAATCTCACCAGCTCCTTGTGGTATCTTCTCCTTCACCAACATGGAGCTGATGTGCTGTTGGGTTGATATATATGTGGTAACGATGGTGATGAGGGTATGAGGTCACTGACACGTCACCGAGAGAAGCTTCATAAATGCGGAGAAATTCTGAAGCGCTCTGAACGCTCGATTGTCCAGTTATCAGGCGACTCATGGCCGCTCAAGGGATGCCCATGAGCACCTCTCAGCGTATGGCGTCGTCTCCGCTCTACCTCGCCTTTTACCTCTTTCTGGTGATGCTGGGAAACGTGGGGAACACCACGGTCATCGCGGTGGTCGGGGAAAGCCTTCTGCGGGAGACAGGAGCCGTCCGAAGTTCTGACGTGATTCTGGTCAACATGGCTTTCTCCAACCTGATGGTGTCGTTGACGAGAAACTCTCTTCTGGTGATCTCCGACATGGGAATGGAGGTACGGAAGAGTGACTGTGGTGTGATGGATGAATGGACCTGACCGAAAGTTGATGAAAAAATATTGAAACAGCATGTAATGGGTGTAAAAGGTTAATAAAATACATATAAGGCATTGAAACAATGGTGCAATACCAACTTTGATCCATATATCATGAGTAAACTTGGAGTTGCCGAATGGGAATGGAAGTGTTATCAACGTAATATGCATTTAAAAACATGGTTGACTGTTAAAATATTGGTATAAGAGTTTAAGTACACATGAAACATTCAGTAAGACCCATCAAAACCATTGCGGTTGCCTCAAAAACCACCCAAAACCCAGCCCAAATGTAGGAGAAAATCTGATGTAGATACAAAGAGAGATTATACAAGAGTTTGGGAGCTGAACCATGGAAAATCTTGAACTGGAAAGTGGTAGACACCTAGGCTTGTGTAATAGTGCTGGCAGATGGTTTTGATCAAGTTGTAGGCAGGACCAATGGTACTGGGAGATTCCACTGTACAAGAAATTTAGTAGTCCAAATCTTAGTCAACTGTGTCAAAAGCAACAGAGAATAAATCACCCTGTCTAAGATAAACGTTTATGTCAAAGCCAACTCTGAGCTACGGTAGATTGTAGACCCTGACTGAAACTTATCCACAGTGTCGTTATCTGAAAACACTGGAAGAGCTGAGACCGGGCGAAAGTAGTTTTATGGATGGTTCACTCTGGAAATCTGAAGTCTTTGTTTTTACATTTCCCCTTGTACTCATATTTCATTACTCAGCCAGGACTGAGGGAAAGTTTTCAGTCACCTAAGCTTAAATGGAGCAACGGCGTCTAAATGTCAGCTCAGAATAGAATAGAATTACACAGAGTAGTGAGACTTGACGATGTAGGACACTGTCTCCAGCCAGTTTCGCAGGAAAAAAAAAAGTATGACTTTATTCGTACAAAGGCAATTATGATGCTAAAATCATCAGCATGGCTCTTTCCTTGCAGGTGTTCCTCAATAGAAACTGGTGTCGCTTTATGATGGGCATCTGGGTTTGGCTGCGCTCTGCCAACGTTTGGTCGACGTTTTTCCTCAGCGCGTTTCATTTTCAAACGTTGCGCCGAGTCGCCCCGCCCATTACGAATGTGCACGGCCACCCCGGACCCCCGAAATCCCTCGTATTCGGGTTGTGCCTCATCTGGAGTCTCAATCTGATGTACTCCATCCCAGCGTTCATGTTCTCCAAGAACGGAGACGAGAACTCCACTGAGGTCAGTCCATCTGTTTACCTTTTGAACTATCTATAGCACCAGGGGTGTTCATTCCTGCTCCTGGAGGAGCTCCAACACACTCGTCTGGAAGTTTCTAGTGAGTCTGAAGCTTCCAAAGTGTTTAATTAGGGTTGAAGCTGAGCTCCAGGACAAGGTTTGGACACCCCTGCCATAGCCTTTTATGTAACTGGTGTGTTCTCGTCCAGTCGCTGATGTTGGTGAGCAGCACCACTCGGCCGCTGCTTGGCTGCATCTGGAGCTTCCCATCGGTCTACAGCGGCCTGGCCTTCGCCACCTCCTCCATGGTGATCCACGAAATGATTCCCATCTTCTTGATGAGTGCCACAAACTTGGGCTCCCTGTTGACGCTCTACGCTCACGGACAAACGCGAAGAGCCGCCAACAAGAGTCAGGACGCGCCGGTCATCACCCGGATCCCTGCCGAGCGACGGGCTGCTAAGGTGAGCTCCATGTTTCTAACCCAACTCTTAGTATACAGAACTTGGTAGATTACTTAAGAAGTAATCCGTTAGTTTGTTACTGATTACAGATTACATGATGAAAACTGTAGCTAGTGACGTAATCTCAGTTACTTGTTTTAGGAAATGTAATCGGATTACTTTCTAGATAGCGTTTTTAATCAAACTTGTTTTGAATGTACCATTAAACATACCATATATAGTCAAATTACAGTTAATTTTTGGAATCTGATTACGTAGTTCAGATTACATGTAATCCGTTACTACCCGGCACTAGTATGTATTAAACGGAAGAGCTAGAGTGACATTTGCTTCCCGCAAAATGGTTTTACAAGACGTTTTCTGTGCAATTTCCTGTGTTGATGCATTTATCGGACTCATAATTGCATAATCCCCCCCCAAGTGCAAGACAATGTCATCAATATTTTTGGTCTGTTTTTCCAACATTGATTTTAAATGTGACCCTGGACCACAAAACCAGTCAAAAGGGTCAATTTTTTAAAATAAATAAGCTTTCCATTAATGTATGGTTTGTTAGAACAGGACAATATTTGGCCCGAAATAAATCTATTTGAAAATCTGGAATCTGAGGTTGCAAAAAAATCTAAATATTGAGAAAATCACCTTTAAAGCTGTCCAAATGAAGTTCTTAGCAATGCATACTACTATTCACAAATTAAGTTTTAATATATTTACAGTAGGAAATGTACATAACTTTATGGAACATGATCTTTACTTAATATCCTAATGATTTTTGGCATAAAAGAAAAATCAATAATTTTGACCCATACAGTGTATTTTTGGCTACTTAAGACTGGTTTTGTGGTCCAGGGTCACAAATATCTACTAAAATGTTCACCTTTTTTGGGACCCTAGCATGTTGATGACCTCAACCTTACATACATGATTGATTTGGATTTCAATGTACAAATCCAACTGGTTAATAGGGACCAACGAGGCTTACTAAGCAGTACAGTCCCAGACCCAAACCTTAATTATTCCGTGAAGATGTCATTTCCTCCACTAATGATCTTCGTGGATCCTCTATTATGACTGAAATCCTCTGGGAAGAGCAGATCACCGTCCACTGGGAACGCATGAGCAAGTCGCTTCATGTTTTGGGCTCTCCAGCGAGTGACAGAAGTGTTTCTACAAGAAAGTGACATTTCTGTGTTTCTCAGGTGATTCTGGCTCTGAATATCCTCTTTATCTCATCTTGGGGCGCCAGCGTCATCTCCGTCAACTATTTCAACTACAGCCGTGGATCTTCCAGCTCTTCCACAGAGTTCCTGCTCATCGTCGCTCGCATCGCGAACATCACCTTCATCGCGCTGTCGCCCATCGTCCTCGCCGTGGGGCACAGGAGACTCCGAGCGTTTCTTAAGTCAATTCTGTCGCGTATAATCTGACAGACAAACTACAGATATCAAAGACATATCGCATTATATTCTGTATCATAAAAGTGTGTTTCTGTGTGTCACATGATTTATTTTTAATAAAGCTGCATGTATTTACTCAATAATGAAGACTCAGTGTCCCGATTCTTGGATGTGAATTCAGTTTGAAATAGGATGTTTTAAATTTAAGGAAACAGAATTAACGAACACGTCAGATCACATAACTGCTGTTAGAGCATCTGTTTTACTGGCGCCAACCTGAATGAGACTGAAGTGTCAGTAATTATCAATAAAAACTATAGAATCTTTTAAGTAATTCAATTTGTCTTGAGAAGAATCTTTCTGAACTGAAGGTTTGTGCTCTCTCTTATTTCAGTAGAGACTGAAAAACGTCTGTTGTCTCACATCATATGTTTATTATTCTTTCATGTCTGCTAGGGCCGCTGGCTTTGGACGAATGCAGACAAACACTGGATCGCCTCTGTTATACTCAACGAAGGGTTTGCAGTGTGGGCAGCTTCATTGATTATAATAGGAGTGATCTAAGTGTGTCACATCACGTCGCACCGCTGAAGACTCCAGTGTTTAAAGACGACATACGGTGAACGTGTTTCTTTACTCTTAGATTGTGTTTTTACTGTGCAAATGTGAAAATTAGCAAGTTTACAGTCATGTACATTCATGTTTGCCAGTTTTTCTTTCTTACACTGAGCTGTCATACGGGTTAAATGTGAAACTGTGCAGGCTGATTGTTATGCCAGATTTACCCAGCATGTTCTTTATATTTATCCACCAGATTAGGGTTTTTTTTCTAACACAGGATTTTTTAACAGAGCAGAGTCTTCAAAATGCAGCAAACAGCATGAAAATGGATGCCCTGAACAGAAGCATGTAAGAAGTTCTCTTCTTGTTTTCTGTGTTAAGTAATTTCTGTTTTTGCGTCATTAAATCGGGTCTCTGTGTTGTGAGTCATATTGACAGCTGTATTGAGTTGTGTTTTATCTCTGCTCACACCTGTGAGGCTCTGATGTGTTTCTACCGCCACCTAGCGACCATTAAACAACATTAACACACTGAACAACACACCACAATTTAACTCATAATCCACAACTAGATAACTGAGATGTAGAAGAGCGAACTGTTTTCATTGTTGTATTATTTTATGGTTCGTATTTCATTCGCATTTGCTTATATTTTTACATGAGGACGGGGGAAATATTATTAAATCGTACAAATTAACCATAGTTTCAGTCAAAATGCCGTGCATCTATTTATCGCACACGTATTTCTAGTTTAAGTTTTAAATAACCGTATGTTAAGTAAAAATAGCACATATATATATTCATCGTGTTTACCTCATCACTCTGAATATGACGGTTTCCCCCGTTCGGAGATTATCCATCGTTCTCAGAGGTAGAGATTGACAACCGATCAGTCTCTTGCTAATAAACATTTAGAAAACGCGTAGAAAACATTTGAAACGCGTCCGTCTGTTTGCGTTTCTTGACAGTTTAAAATGCGCGCGCGCCGTTTTACCAGCCACCTTCGCGCGCTTTCTGTGGAGACCGTTTTATGTATTTGAATAAGATTGTGCCTATTTACACCATTTTACATCGCGATTGCTTTATGGAAATATGGATTTATGTATGAAATGTATTTGATGCATTTTTGTATGTTTTTAACTCACAATTCTGACTTTTTTCTCAAAATTGCGTGTTACGAACTCATAATTTGAAATTTTTTCCTCATAATTGAGATAAAAACTTGCGGTTGAAGGTTACAAAGTTAGAACGGTGAGAGGAAAAACTCATAATTTGAAATTTTTAATCTTACAATAATTGAGATAAAAACTTGCTAAGTTTATATTTTGCAGTTCTGACTTTTCTAACTTTTTTTTTTTCTTGCAATTGCAAGTTTATGTTGCAATTCTGAGTGTTTTTTTTGTTTTGTTTTGTTTTGCAATTCTGACTTTTTTTTATCACAACTGCAATATCTCTTATTTTTTTTGTGAGTTTATATCTCACAATTTTTTTTTCAAATTTATTATATGTTGCAATTCTTCATTTTTCTTGCAATTCTGACTTTTTTCACAACAGTGAGTTTATATCTTGCAATTTTTACTTTTTTCTGGCAATTGCAAATTTGCATCTTGCAATTCTGACTTTTTTCTCACAATTCTGACTTTTTCTCACAATTGCAAGTTTGTATCTTGCAATTACGACTTTTTTTCTCATAATTCTGACTTTTTCTCAGAATTCTAAAAATGTTGCATATACTTATTATATTTAGTTATTACACTTATTATTATTCAGTGGCGGAAACAGGCTTTCATAGGTCACTGATATCTGTTATGATTGATTTTTTTTTAATTAATGCAAATTGTCACTCAAAACTCTTTAAATATGATGATAAATGATTGTTGCAACATTTAATATGAAAATGAATGTATAAAATGTTTTTTGTTTTGTTTGTTTTTCAGATCTCATATCTCTGTCTGTCTTTCAGGTCAGTGGTCATCTCCATCTGTTTCTCTTGGACACACAAAATCCAAGAGTGTGGAAAAACAGATATTAATCAGGTCATCAGGTTGGTGGAAACTACTCTGCATCTAAACAGAGTACAAAAAAGAGAAATCATCATAATAACTGCCATGATTGTGTGTTAGAGCACTCAGAATCAATGGTTTCATATGTTGAGAGGACTGACCATCCCTAATCATCTACATTGTTGTTATATCACGCCTCCAACAACAACCGTCAGGTGTTTTGGTTTGTGGACCCACACTCTGTGGGATTGTGGTGGGCTTGCTAATGAATTAGCCTGCCAACTAGTGCGAGTTTAATTAACCAGGTGGGGATAGTTACTCCCTCGTGTGTGAAGATGCAAGTTCAGCTCGTGTATCCCAAAACATCCGTATCTCTGGTGGAATCTCACCTGCCATTCAGCGCATCTTCTCCTGTGACAGCAGGACCGGGACGGAGCGGATGCTGTTTTGGCTCGATATGTATTTGGTAACCACGGCCCATAAAAGGGGCTCTCGGTTGGTGGGCGGAGAGGGAGGCGCTGGGATGGAGATATGACAACATCTCTGAGACGTTCTGAGAGAAGCTCCATTTATGATTGAAGACGTCTGAACACTTGACCGGCGAAGTATTAGAAGAAGCATGGCCCCTGAGAGAAAACTTTCAAGCATCAGTCAGAGCATCTCTACATCGCCGTTCTACTTCGCCCTCTACATCATTCTGGTGGTGCTGGGGAACGTGGGGAACACCACGGTCATTACGGTGGTCGGGGAGAGTCTTCTGCGGGAGACGGGAGTCGTCCGAAGCTCTGATGTGATTCTGGTCAACATGGCTTTCTCCAACCTGTTGGTGTCGTTGGTTAGAAACACGGTCGTGATGGTGTCCGATCTGGGAGCGGAGGTACGATGACCGCATGGATGGACGATTGGCTGGATGTATAAGTATTAATGATTGGATGGATGTTGAGGTGTGGAGATGGAATCCGGGTTCAGTCTCTATAGGGTCGTTCCGTGTCAAATCAACCAAGTTTCAGAAACTTCCCAGCTCAAATTTTTGATTTTGCTAACATTTTTTCTAAAGAAAGACAGAGATGTATAGTGACGAAAGCCAAAATATTAAATGTCATGGATGAATATTTACTGAGTGATCCACTGATTTGTAGAGGGAGGTCAAAACGGCAATTTTCACCTGAGATTCAGAGCCAAGTTATAGGAGGTTAAAAATGACTTCAGAAAGATGGCAGCATCATTATCTTATGTTTAAACAGAAAAGATTGTTAGTTCTATTAGTAAAATCTGTTGACTTTATCAGTCTTTATTGCATTATGTGCCAATAGTGATCATTCAAAAACAGGGAAAACAGCACTTTTCAAGTTTTTCTCCAAAGTTTGCATGCCTGTAACTCAAGAAGATTTAAAGATATCTTAATGCCCTTTTTGTTATTGGGTCTTAACAAACTTTCCTTCTGGCATCTTCATTTTTAAGGCTCTGTATGGTTTGGTTCTAGAGATAATGGAATTTCAATATGGCTCCAGGAGTAAATTGTTAAAATGTACACATTTTCAGTGGTCAAAAACCAAATGTAGGCAGTTTGAAAAAATATGATGATACTTTTCTTTTAAAGAGGAATGTGTGAAGAACAAATAATGTTGAAACTAGAGATGCATCTTGTTTCTTTCTGTCAAGACAACTGCATTGAACATACCAGTCTGAGTGCCATAAATGTTCTTTTTCCAAAGTTTGCATGCCTATAACTCAAGAAGTATTAAAGATACCACAATATGATTTTAGATTCTAGTTCTTCATGAACTTTGTTTTTGGAATTGTAATTTTCAAGGCTCTGCATCGTTCAGTCCCAGAGATACAGGGATCTCAATGAGGCTCCATTTTCAGATGGTTGAATGTTACCCATTTCAGTGGTCAAAAACCAAATGTAGTTTTGTGTTTATCTAGTCATTACTGTTTACAATGCAAATATGCGAAAGATAACAGTGACCCTGGGATTAAGATTGTACAGTTTTATCATTCAGACAGGTATGTTCTATGCAATTGTTTTGATAGAGAAAAACAAGATACAACTCTAATTTCAACATTATTTCTTCTATAGACATTGTTCTTTAGATAAAATGAGTGTCAGTTGTATAACAGAGTGACCAACATTTGGTTTTCGACCACTGAAAATGGGTAACATTCAGCAATCTGGACATGGAGCCTCATTAAGATCCCCAGATCTCTGGGATTGAATGATGTAGGGCCTTGGAAATTCAGATTTCAAAAGAAACATTTATTATTAACTAGAATCTAAAATCATATTGCAATATCTTTAATACTTCTTGAGTTATAGGCATGCAAACTTTGGAAAAATAATATTTATGGCATTCAGATATGTTGAGTGCAGTGAGATACATCTCTAGTTTTAATTATTTGTTCTTCACACATTCCTCTTTAAAAGAAAAGAACTGTCATATTTTTGTTCACACTGATCCACATTTGGTTTTTGACCACTGAAAATGTGTACATTTTAATGATTTACTCCTGGAGCCACATTGAAATTCCAATATCTCTGGAACCGAATCTCATAGAGCATTAAAAATAAAGATGCCAACAGGAAAGTTTGTTAAGACCCAACATTTAAAAGGCCATTAAGATATCTTTAAGTTACAGGCATGCAAACCTTGGAGAAAAACTTTGGAGAAAAAGTGCTGTTTCCCTATTTGTGAACGGTCACCATTGGCACATAATGCAATAAAGATGGCTGAAGTCGACAGATTTTACTAACAGAACTATTAATCTCTGAGTAAAAATAAAATAATGATGCTGACATCTTTCTGAAGTCATCTTTACCCCCCGGTAACTTGACTCTGAATCTAAGGTGGAAATTGCCGTTTTGACCTCCCTCTACAAAATAGTGGATTACTCAGTAAATATTCATCCATGACATTTAATATTTTGGCTTTCATCACTATACATGTGCATCTTTCTTCAAAGTAATATTTTCAAAATCTAAAATTTGAGTCGGGGACCTCTGGTGGAGTTCACACGGAATGACCCTATAGCCAAAACAGTGAAATGAGTGTGAACCCAACCTGGAGTACTTTTGGTCCAATTTTGTGAAGGTTTTGAGCTGCTGAGAGTAGAAGAACATCATCACCTCATGTCTTGATAAGTCTATTGATTCATTCTCCAAAGATTAATTGGGTAATTTTGGGTTTCTACTGGAAGTTTGATTCATCGCTAGAGTTATTGAGTGATTGAATAGAACCATGCTTTACTATCTAAACACTTGGTAGACTGAAGTTTGTTGGGTTTGAAATGCTAAAACTTGCTTGTTTGTGGTTGGATGGTGGTCTGTACTCCCAATGACTGCTGTTTTACGTTCTTTCAAACATCACCGTGTGTTTCCTCGCAGATTTACCTCAGCAGAGATATGTGTCACCTTATGATGGGAATCTGGGTTTGGCTGCGCTCTGCCAACGTTTGGTCGACGTTCTTCCTCAGCGCGTTTCACTTCCAAACGTTGCGTCGGGTCGCCCCACCCGTCATCACCCTGCACGGCCCCCGCGGGCCCCCCAATTCCCTCATCGTCGGCTTCGTCCTCGTCTGGAGCCTCAATCTCATCTACGCCATCCCGGCGTTTATCTTCTCCAAGAACGGAGACGAGAACTCCACCGAGGTCAGTCCGTGCCTTCATTTGTATTGAACTTGTGCATGGCTTCATTTGACCTCTGACCTCTTCTGCAGACGCTGATGTTGGTGAGCAGCACCACTCGGCCGCTGATGGGCTGCATCTGGGACTTTCCGTCAGCCTACAGCGGTCTGGCCTTCGCCACCTCCTCCATGGTGATCCACGAATCCATTCCCATCTGCCTGATGAACATCACCAACCTGGGCTCACTGCTGACGCTGTACGCTCACGGACACTCGCGCAACACCGCTAACAAGAGTCAGGACGCGCCAGTCGTCACCCGGATTCCTGCGGAGCGGCGGGCCGCGAAGGTGAGCGAAATTTCAGTTGTACTGAACACTCATAATGCAACTAAAATCTGTCGCATTCTGGAAGAATTGCTATTTGTGACCCTGGACCACAAAACCAGTCATAAGGGTCAATTTTTTTAAAATTGAGATTTATACATGTTCTGAAAGCTGAATAAATAAGCTTTCCATTGATGTATGGTTTGGCCGAGATACAACTATTTGAAAATCTGAGGGTGCAAAAAAATCTAAAAATTGAGAAGTTGTTCAAATGAAGTTCTTAGCAATGCATATTACTAATCAAAAAATAAGTTTTTATATATTTACAAAATATCTTCATGAAACATGATCTTTACTTAATATCCTAATGATTTTGTCATAAAAGAAAAATCGATCATTTGACCCAAACAACATATTGTTGGCTATTGCTACAAATATAGCCGTGCTACTTACGACTGGTTTTGTGGTCCAGGGTAACATTTTATAAAACAGTCATACTGTAAATTCATATTTTTTTTTACAACTATCTGATCAGTAACTTCTTATTAATGAGTGTAAGTTTTAAATGTTAACGTGTTATTATTGCATTAACCTATTATTAATTAAAAATTTGTGAAATTCTTTGAAATTTCAAGTTATGCATGAACCAAATGATGATGCAAAATATACATATATTTTTTTCATTGTTGATAAGAAATTTTATTTCTTATCAACTTTATATATCTATATATATCTTCTTTACTTCCACGAGTTAAACTCTACTAACAGAGCTTCTCTGTTTTTTTTCACAGGTGATTTTGACTCTGAACATCCTCTTCATTTCGTCTTGGGGAACGAACGTCATCTCAGTCAACTACTTCAACTACAACCGCGGCTCTTCCACCCAGTTCCTGCTCATCGTTGCCCGCTTTGCAAACATGAGCTTTATCGCGTTTTCGCCCATCGTCCTCGCCGTGGGACACAGGAAGCTGCGGGCGTTCATAAAGTCAGTCCTGTCGTGCACGCTCTCTCTGTTTGGATAGACGGCAGATATCAGAGACGTGCTGCATTGTGAAATTATTTCAGCGCATCTCATCTAAATTTACACGCTTGTAATTGCCAGTGAAACTGAATTCTCTGTGACTGAAGAAAAGTGGCATGTTGGGCTACATCATGTCTGTCTTTAAGTGGATTGTATTTGTATCATGTCTGTTGATCTTGGCAGCTATTTGACTGATTAAACTCACAGTTGACTAGAGATTATTTGCTTATATCACGTTTTTGTGTCGTGCAAGATTATTAACAGCAAAGCTGACACTGTGGATCATACAAAACTAAAGTTCACAGATGAACTCTGAAGTTGGCTTGTGAAAGAATGTTGCTAGCATGATTTAGCATATTGCTAGCATGCTTTAGCGTGAATTAACATGTTAGCATGATTTAACATGAATTTGCATGTTGCTAGTATAATTTAGCATGTCGCTAACATGTTGCTAGCATGATTTTAGCATGATTATCATGCTGTTAGCATGTTACTAGCAAGTTGATAACATGAGTATCAAGTTACTAGCAATATGCTAGCATGATTCTAACATGATTAGACAGTTACTAGCGTGATTAGCATATTGCTAACATGATTATCAAGTTACTAGCATGTTACTAACATGATTAACACGTTACTAGCATGATTCACATGTTGCTAGTATGCTTCTAGTATGATTATCAAGTTACTAGCATGTTGCTAACATGATTCTAACATTATTAGCCAGTTATTAGCATGATTAGCATGTTACTAGCATGTTTCTAACATGATTAACGTGTTACTAGCATGTTTCTAGCATGATTAGCAAGTTACTAGCATGTTCCTAACATGTTTAGGCATGATTATCATGTTTTGAACATGTTGTTAGCATGATTAGCATGTGGTTAGCATTTTGCTAGCACGTTTCTAGCATGATTAGCAAGTTATTAGCATGATTAACATGTTACTAGCATGTTCTTAGCATAATAAGCATGTTGCTAGTATGTTTCTAGCATGATTAACATGTTGTTATCATGATTCTATGATGATTATCATGTTACTAGCATGTTGTTAGCATGATTAGCATGTTGCTAGTGTGTTGCTGTGTTGTTAGCATTTGATAGTCTGGTTTATGAAAACCATAAGTCGGATCAGTGAGAAAAGATACAGAAACCTGCGTCAGACCAGTCTGAAGATCTGACCTGAGTTTGGTGGTTATAACTTTAGAAGTCTACAAGAAGATACACTTCAGACTTTAGTCTCAGAAGAAGAAGAAGATTAAACAGTAGATCAGTAAATTGGCTTTCTCGAGCCAACTTCATCATTTATTTGAACTTCTGTGCTAATGAAAATACACATCCCTGATAGCACACGTACATCTCAGAGACGTCTATTTGACGTCTGCATTTACATCTGTAAGACATCTGCAAGACGTAGTTTGCTCATCTGCAATACGTCTATTGGACGTTTCCTATTAGATGTCAAATAGACATCTATTAGATGTCTTTAAGATGTTTATGATTTAGAATGTATGTAAAACTGACATCTTACAGATGTCTGCCAGACGTTTGTACACAGCTGATGCTTTCCAGATCAAGAGATCTTTAACAGACATCTTGCAGACGTACGTGTGCTATCTGGGATACGAATAAAACAAGATAAAACGGCAGAAATGAGTAAACAATAATATAAAATGCATCACAAATTGTGATCAGTCCTGTTTTCGCACATGATTTGACGCAAATAAATGCCACAGAGTCACATTTCCCCGCTCTGTGCAGTTTTCGCGACTGGTGCGTCTTTCTGCGCCGCCACTGTCGTTTGCGGGCGTTTGATCAAGTGCGTCCAACGCTGCATCATCGCACTGATCCTCCGCCGCAGTTTCCCGTGTCCGAGCGCCACCACCAGCGGACTGAAGCCCACAAAGAGCGACGCCGAGAAATGCGCGACGGTCAGCAGTCCCTCCGCGTGCTTCCCGCCGTTGTGGTTGTAGTACGTGACCGCGGCGACCTGCAGCACCCAGCAGCCCACGAATAGCGCGACCAGAGCCATGATCACGTGACCCGCCTTCCTCTCGCTGGACACGTGCCGGTCGAGCTCCACCGCGCCGCCGGCGCCCGCCGTAACCGCCCGAATGTGCTTAGCGAGCGAGTGCAGCGTCAAAAGATTAGTGCCGACCATCAGTATGAGCGGCATGACCTCGTTGAGCGCCAGCGACGTGGAGGCGAAGGCGTAGCCCTGCTGGTTGGTGGGAAACTCCCAAACGCAGCCCAGTAACGGGCGGGTCGTGCAGCTGATCACCATCAGCTCCACCGTGGCGTTTCCACGCACGTGCGTCGTGTACACCAGCGCCGGCAGCGAGAACATCAGGTTGACGGCCCACACGGCCGCCAAGACGGCCCAGACGCGCCGGCGCTCACGCTGGTGGCCCAGCGGACCCATGGTGACGTGCTGCCGCCGCAGGGTGGCGCAGTGGAAGGCGCTGAGGGCCAGAGTGACCCAGCAGCCCACAGCGCGCCACCACACCCACAGCAGCATGAACACGCGGCACCAGCTGGGCGACAACGACACCTCCAGACCCAGATCCGACACGAAGATGGGCACCGTCCGGAAGACCGACGTCAGCAGGTTGGCCGTGCACAGGTTCACCAGGATGGTGTCGGACGGCGCAAGGTGGCGGGAGGCACTTTCCTTAGCGCACTGGAACACCTGCAAACACACAAAACACTGATTCAAGAGACGGAAAACACTCAGAATCAATCAGATATTCACACCTCCGTGCCGCATTTCACCCTAAAATCAAAAACTTAGACTCCGTACGGTTTTCTAATTTTTTGTTGGTAGTTCTCATTGAATTCTCTTTACATGAACACATTTCATAATCAATGTTTATTTTATATAATATGTAATATTAATTTGATTGTAATATTACATTTAGAATTGTTTAAAATGTAATTTTTATTTAATCATTTACTGAAATATATTAAATGTTTAGATTACATAAAAACCGTTAAAAAATAATTAATAAATTAATATTTAATCGTTTTAATGTAACAATAGTTTGATTTAATATTAAATATGTGACCCTGAACCACAAAACCAGTCAGAAGGGTCAATTCATCATCATCCGAAATCTGAATAAACAAGCTTTCCACTGATGTATGGTTTGTTAGCATAGAACAATATTTGACCGAGACACAGCTATTTTGAAAATCTATGTTAAAAATCAAAATATTGGGAAAATCACCTTTAAAGTTGTACAAATGGATTCTTAGCAATGCATATTACTAATCAGAAATTAAGTTTTGATATATTTACAGTAGTAAATTTACTAAATATCTTAATGGAACATGATCTTTACATAATATCCTAATGACTTTTGGCATAAAAGAAAAATGTATAATTTTGACCCATACAATGTATTGTTGGCTATTGCTACAAATAGGGTCACATATTTATTTAAATATCATACATGTTCAGATAAATACATTTTAGAAATAAAACTAATAAATATGAGATGTTTTGAGAAAAATTTGTAACATTTATTTTAGTTTTTGTTTTAAATGTTAATGAAAATAAATGTATTTATTATCAAATAAATAAGTTTCAATTTCTTAATCATTATATATTTACATCACATTTATGATATAAATATAATTTTTATGAAAATTAGAAAACCATGTAGAAAAAATACTAATGGCCTAAAATAGGCTTTGTGTTCTTTACACAAAATACAGGCTAACTGATTCACGCTCTTTAGTTTAATCTACGTCATTACTGTTACTAGTCCAGCAGTAGATCATGGCGCCCCTGACGCCAAGGTCACGAGTTCGAGTCCCAGGCAAAGCAAGAAATTCTAAAAATGCAAATATGTACTTTAATTGTAATGTGAGTCACTTTGGATAAAAGTATCTACCAAAACGTATCGATTTACTGCATTTAAAACAATTGTAAGTTTTTTTAATTCATGTTTGATTGTTTTCTCTCACCACATTGATGACCATAACATTTCCTATAATGCCGGAGAAAACCAGCAGGCCGAAGAGGATTGCGTCCACCGTCAGGACCTCAGACATGTCTGTCTGTCCGTCTGTCTCACGGCCGTTTGTCTCTCAGTCTGTCTGTCTCCGTTCCGTCCATCGTGCGCGGCTTATAACGGGCCGAATAACGGTCGATGGTTCACATCAGCTCCGTATATAAACACAAACATGCGCTCAGATGAACAATCTCACCCTCAACAGCGGGTTTTCAGGCTCCATTAATCTCAAACGTCCGACGCTTTGCAGTTTTTCAGGCATCTGAGGCCGCGGGGATTTTAATCTTTAATCAATTTTTAAACGCTTGAGCGACGAACATCTGATCGGTTCAAATATGACTGTTAAACGGCCAACAACTGACAGACTCATAGATGAGGCTAGAGTTTACATATTTATTCGGTCTCTTTCACATTTTTGTTTCATAATCGTTTAATGGGCTATTTAGTTATGACAGCATGGCCAATAACGCTGGAAATGTTCAGTACCTAGTTAACAACTTTAGCTAACGTTCTGGTTCTCCCAGATGAACAACAGTTCTTCCATTAACATTAACGGAATGTTCGTTCAAAGTTTTTAAATACTGTTCTCAAAAACATCTTTCATAGAACGTTTTGTTTTTGGAACGTTTTAGACGTTTTGTTTGTCAAACGTTTTAAAAAAAAAAAATGTTACTGGTTTCAGAACGTTCAGCGGACATACAAAAACACTTTTACATAATGTTTGCAAAATGTAGTCCAACGTTCAAAACGGTTAAAACTGGTTGTTTTGAATGTTCGCAGTACACTAATGTTTCCATAAACTAATAGGAACTTTAGCAAAACGTTCTTAGAAGATATTTTTGTTAGCTGATTTGTAGGTCTGTGTAATGGTTTGTGTCTAGAAATGGACGTTCGGAAATAAACCCATTCTGAGAAATATGTGACCCTGGAGCACAAAACCTTGAGTCTAAAGTACCACGGGTATATTTGTAGCAATAGCCAACGATACATTGTAGGGGTCAAAATCATCGATTTCTCTTTTATGCCAAAATCATTAGTAAAGATCATGTTCCATGAAAATAGTATGTAAATTTCCTACCGTAAATATATCAAAACGTAATTTTGATTAGTAATATGCATTGCTAAGAACTTAATTTGGACAACTGTAAAGGTTATCTTCTAAATGTTTTGATTTTTTGCACCCTCATATTAAGATTTTCAAATAGTTGTATCTCGGCCAAATAATGTACCGAACAAACCATACAACAATGGAAAGCTTATTTATTCAGATTTCGGATGATGACGAATTGACCCTTATGACTGGTTTTGTGGTTCAGGGTCACATATGTACAAGAGTGAAGAGTGTGTAAAGTGCTGATGGAGACGCGTTCGTCTCTTATTCTCCTGGGTCTTATTAAAGTCGGTCTGATTCGGCATGTTCCCGTCATTAGTCGAAGCGCTGACTCAATCCTCCAGATAAACACGAGTGTGTTTGGACCAACATCACCGTCACTGACTCTAATCAGCTCATATGACTATTTCATTCGCTCGTTCACCGTGCGTCATTCTTACATAACATTTGTACCCGCCTTTTTTAACCTCAAGAACTTATATTAAATCGCTGATAAATGATTTTTTAGTCTGCTAATGTTCGGATCATTAAAGTTTATTAGTGAAATACTGATGATGAACACTAGATGGCGTCATATTCAAACTGACGAACAACTGAAAATACACAGTGATCCAGATGGAGGACAGCCATTATAAATTAATGCCAAATTAAATGCGCAAATAGAAATAACGTAATCTTTTTAATATGATTAAAAATAATAATGTAAAGACATTAATACACGTTGACGATATTGATTAGCCTTGTTTTCCCGGTACTTTCAATGAAACAATGAGAAACAAAATGCATGAAGTCAAACGAGCTGCTTCCCTTATGTACTGCGTACGTGTCCAAAACGCAGTATTACCAGTGTATTCTGTAGTTAATAATGACAGATTATTTTAGCAAATGATTAAACTAGTTACCAGCAGATAATCTACCCGTACATGTGTTCATTTAATTCAGTACAATTAGGACTGATCTAGAGCATATTTTAACATTAAAACACGTCTTTTGTAGAACAAATAAGGGTTCGTGACGGAGATGTGATGAGAATGAATGAAAGCGAGAGGGAATAATGATAATTAATAGTGACGCGTGCGCACTCGGACAGATGCTCGCTCTCGTTCGGCGGCTGCAGCGGGAGGTTTCTCGTTCTCTGAGGTATTAATCTTCATGTTTATTTACATTAAATCTTGACGTACGACATCTGTCTGCTTATTAATGTTTACTGAGGGTGTTTAGCTCTTTCTGAATTTACACATCCAGTCGTTATTGTGTTAATCCGAGGCCGGTGTGCAGCATGATTCTGTGTTTTGGGTTCGGTTCTGGGCTTTTATTTATTTATTTATTTATTTTGCAGGTCGTCGCGCAGCGGTGTGATGGCGACCGCACGCTCTCCGCTATTCTCCACATCTGTCCGTCCTTTGTGAATGTTTAACACATAAATCAGACATGGCACGCCATCAGGGATCGGTTCTCCTCCGCTGCGCGGTTCTGCTCGTCCTGAGCAGCGGGAGTTCTGCTTTACCGAACCGGACCAGCAGCGTCCGCGATGCGCAATACGAGACCACCGACAGTAATAATACCAATAAATACACCAATAAAGACTCTCTGGAGTGGATACCAAAGCTACAGGGCAACAGTACTGTAAAACGCTGGCGCGTTCTGGGTGAAGTCGGGCCCTTGTGCGCATACCGCACTCTCGGCGCTGGTGACCCCGGGCCACTGTGCTTCCGCTACGCCCAACCTGACTTCAGGTGCGCCAGCGCTTCCTGTCGACAGGTGAGCTCACCAGGTGGGCAGCTCACGGCGAATATTCTGTCTAACGGAAGTGTGTTCATCCAGTGGACGGTCGGTCACGAGGCCCTACCGACGGGTCTCACGCCGGTTCAAACGGGTGGCTTTAGGCTCAGCTGCTGGTGGAACGGCAGCTACACGCAGTTCGAATGTGCCGGGGTGCATTTGGGCAGCAGCTGCAGGGATTATTTACTCAACGAGCTGCACGCGAACGTGCCCTACCGCCTGTGCGTGCGGCCCTACGCCCTCGAGCGGGCCCAGGCCTGCGTGGAGTTCAGCCTCGCGCCCGGCGGCATGCAGGACATCGTTATCGCCATGACGACGGTGGGTGGAGCCATCTGCGTGATGCTGGTCATCATTTGCCTACTGGTGGCGTACATCACTGAAAACATCATGAACCCGACGGCGCAACACACGCTTACCGCACAACACTCGCACAGGTCGCACTTACACACGCACCTGTGAAAACGCATCACGCATCGTTACCTTCACGCAAACACACACGCGCACCTTCCTACAACTCAGGATCAGAACTGAAGTGCAGAATCCACATCGAACTGCTGTGCTGCTCCTGAGATGCACTTTCACAACATTACAACACACCGGCTGTGTTCGGAATGGAATACTTAGCTACTCTTTAAGAAAAATACTGTGCGGTATACACTACCAGTCAAAAGTTTTTAAATAGTAAGATTTGTAATGTTTTTTTTAAAGAAGTCCCTTCTGCTCAGGAAACCTGCATTTATTTGTTCCAAAGTACAGCAAATACAGTTAAGTTTTAAAATATTTTACTGATTAAAATATATTTTAAAATGTAATTTATTCCTGTGATTTCCAAACTGAGTTTTTAGCATTATTGCTCCAGTCACATGATCCATCGGAAAGCATTCTAGTATTGTTGTAGTATTGTTTAGAAATCAGAAACATTTAGAAATCTTTGTAACACTATAATTGTCTTTATCATCACTTTCAATACATTTAATGCGTCTTTGCAATATAAAAGTATTCATTTCTATCATCTCTTATTTATTATACTAATTCCAAGCTTTTAAAAGGTATAGCGTATCATTTTACAAAAGCTTTTTATTTCAGATAAATGCTGATCATTGGATCTTTCGTGTATTAAATATTGGTGATAATAATAATCAGAAATGTTTGTTGAGCAGAAATCAGCATATTAGAATGATTTCTGAAGGATCACGTGACTGGAGTAATGATGCTGAAAAATTTTAACAGCATTCACACAGAAAACAACTATTTTAAATAGAACAAAATTATTTTTTTGCTGTATCAAATAACCCAGGATTGGTGAACAGAAGAGACTTCTGTAATTAGAAAACTTTAAAAATCTTACTGTTCAAAAACGTTTGTGTGCATAATTCTAAAAATAGTAGTGTGCTATTTTGCCACATGACCTCATCATGTTGCACGTAAAAAGACTGTTTGCATGTTTCAGCGCAATTTTACAATTTTGGCAGTCGAGAAAGACCATCCAGTTCATTCATCACAGGTCAAGTCAAAAGCATTGGATTGTGGGATACAGTATACCACAGCAATAGTAGGAATGATAGGACAGTATGCTATTCCGAACATAGCCACACACTTTGATATATACAACAAGCTTTTTTCCCTGTGTTTATGTGCATAGTCTGATTTAATAATCTCATTTACCAAAAAAACTGTGCACTCGTTGATATTTAGACTGATAGCTGTATTAATATTTGTTTTAGAAATGCAAAATAACTGCATACGATGGCTTTGTGTAAGGTAATAATGATGTTTTGGGGTGTAGTAAGGAAGTAAAGGGACGCTGTAGTTTTGTACTCTGATGTTCAGTGTGTCAAACCCAATAATTTACAGTATGCCTTATCTTTACACGACTCTAATTCTAATTCTGAGTTAGTAATATTCACCAAAATAAGGACCCACTGACTGGCTGAACAGTCGTTTGAATACTGTGCTTTTTTCTCTCTGTAATACAAACCTTTTGTGTCAATAAAGAGGGTGAATTTAATTCACTGGCTTTGTTTTATTATTTTTTATGTTGGAATCGATACACACAAATTATCCTGTCATCCAATGTCTAAGTGCAGTATGTGCGTTGTCATTCGTCACTGTGATTCGCGAGGCCTCAGCGGAAGCTCCGCCCACTCCTCCTCCCCCCATTGTGACGCCGCACTGACAGCTGCGCAGCGCAGCCGCCATTTTCTTCCCCTCAGCGGATCCGAGTAGAAGCGTCGGACCGAGCTCTCGTGCCGAACCGATCCCTCAAACTAGCTCCACTATCACCGGGCTTTAGATAGCGATGCCGGCCCATCCGCTTCGCGTCGCGGTCGTGTGCTCCAGCAACCAGAACCGCAGCATGGAAGCGCACAACATCCTGAGGTAACGACGAGGAAAAAAAACGAGCCGAACTCGAGCCCCGACACCGCCGGGAGGGTTGTCATCCGCCTCGCCGTTATTTTTTTCCTTCGTTTTGTGTCTTCAGCTGTCCAAATCGGCGTCCAAATGGTCCAAACGCCGATCTGAATCGAACCGGGACAGTCAGATCGAAAGAATCCGAACGAACCGAGTCGGAATCATTTAGCGGAAACTCCATTTTTACGCTGTTTTACAGCAAACAAACGCGTTTAGAAACAGCTGATGGAGATCGTCTAAAAGCTTGAACTGAAAAATGAAGAAAGTTCTGGAAAAAAGTAGTCAGATTGAGGACACTATGAAAGACTTAGATTTATTTTTTAATAAATAAATGATGTAATGAGGTAATGATGGTGCAGTACCACGGTACAGTGATGGCAGTACTATGGTAGTGAACCTTTAGCATATTCATGCACTGTGGTATTCACATGGTACTTCATATAGTCCATGGAAATCCATGGAACCTTTCTATTAGACAGATCAAATGAGTAGATGATATATACAAAAAATATATATACATGTAGATCTTATGGAAAGCGGCAGATTTAATGTTTGGCAGGAATGAAAACGAGGCTGTGAGGGACTCAAGTGGATTGAGCTGAAAATAAAAAGTCGGAGGTTGATAATTACGTAAGCTGTTACACAGGCCATCAAACGGCACGTTTGTCCCTCACCGCCTCGTTTTCATCCGTTCGTTAGGTCGATCTAGGTCAGGTAGGCAATCTCAGGTAAGTTGCCGCAGGTCAGGGTCGGTTTGAGTTCACGTCTGTTCTGTCCTCATGTGTTTGCTGTTTCTCGCTGTTTCTCACTGTCTCTCTGTTATTCCTGCAGCAAGCGAGGGTTTGATGTGCGTTCCTTCGGCACGGGAACCCACGTGAAACTCCCGGGACCGGCTCCGGACAAACCCAACATTTACGACTTCAAAACCACTTATGAGCAGATGTACAACGACCTGGTCCGTAAAGACAAGGAACTGTATCCCTAGCATACACACACACAAATACGCCTGATAGGAGCCCCAGAATCAAACCAAACCCTCAGTTGATTGATTAGTCGACAGAGAATGTCAAAAACGAACTCTGAGATTAAGGTTATTTATTGGCATCGATGGTTCAATGAAGAGTCCACAGTAGTTCTGTACAAAAGGTTCTTTAAAGTTGATTTTTTTAAAGAACTTTAAGCTTTGAAAGGGTCTTTGAGGAACCCAAAATGCTTGTTTTATGGGGTCACTGCGCAAAACCGTTTTTGAAACCTTTAGCGTGATTATTTTAAGAATTGCAGTATGTGACACTGGACCACAAAACCAGTTTTAAGTAGCATGGTCTAAATTATTGGGATATTAAGTAAAGATCATGTTCCATGAGGGTTTTTTTTTGTGAATTTCCTACAAAACTGAATTTTTGATTAGTAATATGCATTGCTCAGAACTTCAGTTTGGACAAGTTTAAAGGGGATTTTCTCAATATTTAGATTTTTTGCACCCTCAGATTTTCAAATAGTTGTATCTCAACCAATTATTGTTCTGTTCTAACAAACCACACATCAGTGGAAAAACTGACACTTATGACTGGTTTTGTGGTTCAGTGTCACATATAACATGGTTTAAATCGTAAGAGCCTCACTGTTTAGTAAAGATAAGTGACTTAATGAACTCCATGGAGTGTTCCTCAAATTAAAAGGGTCGTTTAACCAGAAATGATCGTTCGGTTATTATTTACTCTCCTCACGCTGTTCCAAACCTGTAACAGAAGGTATTTTGAGAAATTACAGTCCAGTAAGGTTTGGTTTTCAATGTTCTTTAAAATCTTTTCAGGTGTGTCTCACAGAAGAAAGAAAATGGTACAGGTTTGAAACGACGTGAGGAGCGTAAATGGCAGATTTATAATTTCCTTTTAGGACGCCTGGTGACACAAAGGACCCGCTGCTCGCTAATACGTGAGCCAAACATCTGAGTTAATTAGCAAAAAGACAAGGGAAGGTACAGAACGTACGGTCTCATTGGGTTCTGAGGCTCGTCTGTCCGGTTTGGATGAAATCAGAGCTGCTGCTGCTGTTCTTTCCAGACTCTGATTCATTGAGTTCACAGGAAAGCAGGTCACAGATTGATTCCTCTAATGCGTCACGACTCATTAGCAGCAGCGTTTCACCCAAAGTAGATTAAACTTTGCACAGGATTGATGTGAAGTCAGGTTTGGGCAAACAATGCTTTTGCCATTTATATATTTGCCTGTTAAACCAGATCGAACCGTAAACCTCCGACAGATGTAAACTTAAGTTTTATTTTATTGTTTGCATTAGTATAAGTATATTTAGGCTTTTGATGGCAAACCCGTCACCTGTAGAAGTGTACGATAGGACACATTTAGTTCATCAGAACAGGTTGAGTTTGTCTCAGTTCCCCAGAGGATCAGATGTGGAACAGTCGAAGACTCTTTGAAGTGTTGTTTGATCAGTCAAGCGTCACTAGTACTGGTGCTCATTCAGGGTTAGTGATGTGCTCAAACCGTTCCAGACATGAATGACTCCTCAGAGTAGAGCTGTAATTAGACTGCGAAAATACTATTCTTATTTATGCAAATATTTTATTTGGGCATTTTTTTTTTTTTAAACCTCATTTTGACCTGGATTTTTATTTTTTTATTTATTTTTTTTTTTCCTGGAAATGCTAGTTAATGTTTTCACATTGGACTAAAACTGACTGACTTTACTCACACAGGCTGTATAAAAACTTTTTTTTTTTTTTGTACTTTTTTTGGGAATTTATTTCCCACTTTTTGTTACACTTGTGGGTGTTCCCAATCAAAAATGACCAGTCTGTACATTTATGAATGCTATATTATTATCAAATCTTTGATTCAGTCTTTTTATCAGCTTGTTTTCTTTTAATCAGCAGTTTTCTCATTGATCTGAGGTTAAACACCAATTTCTGAGTGATTTTTGCCAAAATTATCCACAAATAATGCTGCTTTCACTCAAAAATCAATGAGACTATGATCAGCTAGCTCCAAAAACAAATACAAAACCTGTGCAAATTGAGAGAAAACAAGCTGACAGAAAGATTGAATCCAAGATTTGGTGATAATATAAGCATAATGAGAGATTTACAAGACTTTTTTTTTTTTTTTTTTTTTTACAAGGCTGCTCATTTGTGATCAGGAATGGCAAATTAAGGATTTTCAGTAACAAATTACGCTTAAAATACACATTCAAGACACGTAATCTATGAAAACAAGCTTTTATATTTATGCAAGTAAATTTGTCTTGTTTTAAAGGTTTTTAGATATTTTTTGCACAAAAAAAGCATTTTTCTGATCATTTATAATCATTTATGATCATTTTTTTTTTATGGGCATTTTTTTTGTTGCATTTTTTAACAAAAATAATTCACCTGATAAATGGTAAAATGGGTTTAAAAAACAGATTAGCTTTAAAAAAAAAAAAGTCATACTTGCAAAAATGAGAATAAAAAATTGGTTAGCAGCGTTCTGAAAACTGAAACTCTTGTTCAAATCTGAAGCATTTGATGGTTAAAATACCTCAGAAATGATCAAAACTAGTCTCATTTACAGTTTAACTTGAAAGCAGCAGTTCAAAGAAAGTCATAAACTGTTTTTTAAGATTTAAATTTTCATTGGACCATGCACTTTTTTATTCAGCGACTGGACACAGTTATGAAAGCTCATTTGCATATTGACTGAATCCCACACTCTGCAGTGTATTATTTACTGAGTTCATTCAATGAAACTCATTGTGATCCAGTTTTGAGAGTTGAGAAGTGATTTCCACGGCTCAGATTGAGGTTGACCAATAGATGGCGCCAGTGTATGTGTTTCCAGTGTTTTAACCCTTTGTGGACACACGCTGTGATGTGTTTTGGAATGTTTTGTGTTTTGTCTTCCTTGACGGCTGCGCTCCTCAGATACACACAGAACGGGATCCTGCACATGCTGGACCGCAACAAGCGCATCAAGACGCGTCCCGAGCGCTTCCAGAACTGCAAAGAGCAGTTTGACCTGGTGATCACGTGTGAGGAGCGAGTGTACGACCAGGTGCTGGAGGGTGAGGAGCATCTGTTTGTGTGTTTATGTGTGTGTTTGTGTGTGTGGAGCTCCAGAGTAACGTGTGTGTGTGTGTGTCTCTTTCAGACCTGAACTCGCGCGAGCAGGAGACCTTTCAGCCGGTGCACGTCATCAACGTGGACATTCAGGACAACCATGAGGAGGCCACGCTGGGAGCCTTCCTCATCTGTGAGCTCTGCCAGTGTGTGAGTATAGACGTCAGCATGTGGAGATATTCATGTGATCTTAATAAAATTATGCTGTATGAATTCATTAGGCTCATGTTTCATGGACTCTGTTCAAGCTTTTTTTTTTTTTTCCCTTGACAGTTTAATGGATGTTCATAAAAGCATCCTTATATAAATCATTTCACTGATTGTGCAAATTTATGTAAGAATGGTTTACAAGAAATCAGGGTTATTATGAAATAAAAAAAAAAAAATGTATTCGTATGTCTTGTTTTAACTTAATTTTATTTTTTATTTTGCTTATTTTATTTCAGCAAGTTGCCAAAGCAACATTTCTCATTTTCATGTGGTTTAACTTGATGTGCTAAAAGAACTCAAAATAAAACTCAATAAAAATGAATAAAAACTATACCAACATAAAAAAAAAATGTAAAAATGGCTTCATTACACAAAATGTAAGTATTTTTTTATTTCTATTTTAATTAAATTTATTAATTAAAATTATAATGAAACCTAAAAAACATTTTATACACACACACGTATATATATACACATATATAGTAGTCAGTAGTCAACATTTGAAGTGGATCAAAACCTTTCATCAGAGTTGTCCTAAAACCAAAACAATATGCACTTCAAATGTAGACTACTGTATGTATATGTATGTGTATGTGTGTGTGAGACAATAAATTCAAGTAGTTTTAAAATCAAAAAATATTTAAAAACAAAAACAAATAAATTCAAAATATTAACAAAATCTATATTGCCATCTCAGTGATACTAAAATAACCAATAAATAATTAATTTAAATTATAAATAGTTAAAACTGTTTTGATGTTAATTGAATGCAATAATTTACACAAGAATGGTTTTATCAACAGTTTACACATTTCATGTGCATTTGTCACACCATTCTTGTGTAAATATTTTGTAATCAGTTCGGTACTTCATTTGATTGACAGTCATTTGATTCAGTTCGGGATTTTCGCTGATCGCGAATGATTTGCTTGAGATCGGGATTTCGGATCGCGAATCATTTTATTCAGATCGGGATTTCGGATCGCGAATCTTTCGATTTAGTTCGGGACTTTGGACCACGGACCGCGAATCATTTAATTCACATTGGGATTTCGGATCGCGAATCTTTCGATTCAATTCGGGACCGCGGATCGCGAATCTTTTGATTCAGATCGTGATTTCGGATCGCGAATCTTTCGATTCAATTCGGGATCGCGAATCATTTGATTCAGATCGCGAATCTTTCGATTCAATTCGGGCCGCGGGTCGCGAATCATTTGATTTAGATCGGGATTTCGGACTTCGGATCGCGATTCTTTCGATTCAGTTCGGGACTTTGGACCACGGACCGCGAATCATTTGATTCACATCGGGATTTCGGGTCGCGAATCTTTTGATTCAGATCGGGATTTCGGCTCGCGAATCTTTTGATTCAGATCGGGATTTCGGCTCTCGAATCTTTTGATTCAGATCGGGATTTCGGCTCGCGAATCTTTCGATTTAGTTCGGGACTTTGGACCACGGACCGCGAATCATTTAATTCACATTGGGATTTCGGATCGCGAATCTTTCGATTCAAGTCGGGACCGCGGATCGCGAATCATTTGATTCAGATCGTGATTTCGGATTGCGAATCTTTCGATTCAGTTCGGGATTTCGGATCGCGAATCTTTCGATTCAAGTCGGGACCGCGGGTCGCGAATCATTTGATTTAGATCGTGATTTCGGATCGCGAATCTTTCGCGAATCATTTGATTCAGATCGCGAATCTTTCAAATCAGTTCGGGACCGCGGGTCGCGAATCATTTGATTTAGATCGGGATTTCTGACCGCGGATCGCGAATCTTTCGATTCAGTTTGGGACTTTGGACCACGGACCGAGAATCATTTGGTTCAAAGTGTTTGTCACACAATGCTTGTGTACATTTTTTTTGAATCAGTGCAAAATGTATGCAAGAATGCTTTTGTGAGTAATAATAGATCTTTTGAACCATTACATATTCACATTAAATGTGTTAATTTGCACAAACACTTTACTCATCCATTCTGTTTATGATTTATGAACATTGATGAAACTGTTCTCGAGCAAATGATCATTCTTACGCGATTCAAAACAAATGCAGTAATTCAGTTTATTACATAAATGTTCTTACATTAAATGTGCCGGTTTGCATACGAAGAGTTTTACGAGTGATTCGTTCTGCTCTGTCTTTCTCAGATCCAGCACACGGACGACATGGAGAATGAGATGGATGAACTTCTGCAGGAGTTTGAGGAGAAAAGCCACCGGCCGTTCCTTCACACCGTGTGTTTCTACTGACCGCGCCGCTCATTTACATGCAGAAACTCTGACGTGACGCGACACGCACATCCAGCGCGTCAGGACCGAACCCCTGTCGCTGGCAGTCGCGCGTTTCTCTCTCTTTCTCGTTCTGTTTACCGCCAACACAAACCTCAGAAGGAAAGATCGTCACCGCTGCGCTACGCTAACTCTGACTCGAAGTCCTGAGATTTTGATTTTGATGAACGTACGTGGACTTTGAATGCTGGTCCCTGCTGTAAATGGAACTGAAGGAACTTTGATAGAGAACAAAACGGTTCTAGAGTAAAAATAGCGCTGTCACGAAAACCTGGTTTGAGTGTTTAGGACCTGAGACAAACCCGCTATTAATAAGGGTTTTCCTGAATCTGACGGGTCTGTTCCAGCTGGACACTGACTATATCTGATCACATGTTTAAACACATGTTTTATTTAGAGGATGTACTGTTTCATAACTCTGGCAGACGGGACGTGATTTCTTTTGGTTTTCTCATGAATTTTTTTCAGCGTTATTTAAAGATGGGATTTGATACTTATGTTTTGTTTTTCTTTAATTTTGTTAATGAAAGGACGATTCTGTAATTGTACCTGAGCAAGCCCAGAGTGCCTGAAATTACTCTTGTAAATACTGCGCTATGAATGAATGAATGAATAAAGCGTTAATGAATCTCACTGTGTTTGTTTGTTTTTCTTTGTTAAAAACATCAGATTTATTACTTTCATATATTCCAATGTATTTACACCAAAAGATACATGATAAATGCCTGTTATTTGAATAATCGCAATAGCAGACATTCAGTTCAAGTGAACTGCCAAAGAGCCATTTTACAAATTTCAACATCACTTGTAATGATTTTGAAAAGCAGGTAGTGATGGGAGAATGGAGATTTTTGAAACACTGAATCAGTTAAACCATGGCGTCACAAAATGATTCACTGTTTTGAATCGCTCCAGTTGGATCGCCAATTGCCAATTATTTTATTCAGATTGGAGAGGGTTTGTGAAAAATGTTTCTAACTGAATGATTTGCGCTCCTAAGTCCTGAACTGAAATTATGGTTCAAGAATCATTATCCAATAACTTTGGAGTGTGGATCACGAATCATTTGATTCAAATTGGGACTTTGGATCGTGCATAATTTGATTAAAATCGGCAATTCGGACCGCGAAATGTGAATCATTTGATTCAAATCGGGAATTCAGCATGCGGATCGTGAATCATTTGATTCATTTGATTGACTCAGAGTGGGACTTCAGACCACAGATGAATCATTTGATTCAAATCGGGAATTCAGCATGCGGATCGTGAATCATTTGATTCATTTGATTGACTCAGAGTGGGACTTCAGACCACAGATGAATCATTTGATTCAAATCGGGAATTCAGCATGCGGATCGTGAATCATTTGATTCATTTGATTGACTCAGAGTGGGACTTCAGACCACAGATGAATCATTTGATTAAAATCGTGAATTCGGTGCGTGGATCATCTGATTCAAATTGAAACTCTGATAGGTGTTCGTGAATCATTTCATTCAGATCAGGACTTCGGACCGCAGATCGGGAATCGTTTGGTTCAGTTCGGGACTTATTTGTTTCGAATCAGAACTTAGGATCATTTGATTCAAATAAGGAATTCGGTATGCGGATCACAAATCATTTAATTGCGATCCGGATCTTTTTAAATGAAACAGTAGTAAGGGTCAAACCATTAAGTACAGTTATAAAAACCAACAAACAAAAAGTATACGCTATTATAGTTATTATCAGAACATTTTTTTTTCATCTGCTGAACGACAGAAATAGTGACAACCAATCAGAATCCACCCGACTTACAATAAACAAAACGTCCGTTTGGTGGAACGCTAATTTATTTATTTTCATTATCGTTGTTGAACGAGTCTGAACTGCCAAAAAGTCACTGCAGTACAATGATACATTAAAAAAGAAATTAAAAAAGCCGCGATGTAAAGCATGGCATTTCCACGGTATTTTTGTACGTGTTCCGCGTGGGTCTGATATTCCAGATGAGCGTGACGCAGGAGTTCCTCATTAAGCTAATGGACTGATCTGAGATCCGATACAGTCAAACTCCAGCAGCAGCACATCAGATCACTTACAGCTCCGCTCCGAGCGAACGCGCGTCTGACGCGATTCTCCGCGCTCCTGCTGCTTTTCTGCCGGAATAAACACCTGCTGAAAGCGAGCGACGCGTACATCGCGCTGTCCGTCGACGCTCCGCGACACACACACGCGCGCGCCTTTTCAGACGTGCTGTAGAAACGCGCCGCGGAGGAACATCCGAGCCGCAGGTGAGACATCTGATGCTCCGCTAAAACCCCGACGAAGATGACGGTGAAATGATGAAGACGCTGCTGAAATCATCTGTGGATTCGTGAGGGTCTGCGCTCGAGATGCTGTTTCGGTGTGTGATGCTGCTGTTTGTGGTTCGTGGACTGTTTATGGCGTGCGATGAAGCCGTTGCGATGAAGATGATGTGTGTGCTCTGTGGATGAAGATGATGTTTATGGTGGCTGGAGCGGGTCTGGTGCTGGTAAGAAGATCTGTGTGAAGATTCTGCTGAGGAATTACGTAACTCTGTCTCACACTGACTGCAGCTGAACTTTATTGCTAATTCTGTATGGTGTTTTTCTGTGGAGAAGCATGCTGAGATGCAGTGTTAAACGCTGATCGCTGGGAAATGGCAGTAGTTTTGGTGTTTTCCAGGCCATCGTCTGTATGTCCGACATGAACGCGCTGCTGGACCGATTTCACAACTTCATCCTACCGCGCATGCGCGGACCCGAGCGCGTGTGTCACTGCACCTGCGGCAGGTAAGACGCACTTTTATTTGTATTCACTTATCCGTGAACACTTGCGGTAATACGGCTTTATTGCACAGTAAATACCGTATTTCCGACTGGTTGACAAATGTTCTGAAGCATGAGATGCGTTATTTTAGGTAACTGCACAGATGTTAACTAGTTCTAGGTTTGTTGACCAGATTACAGTTTACTACGACTTCAGATGAACTAAGGAAAGAGCCGTACAAAGTGCGATTTAGTTGCGACGCGGTGTATGTGCGAGACTTCCGCTTAATCAGCCGCTAACCGTAAATATTATTTGTAAATATTCCATTTTCGTAAATAACTAGAAGAGTAACAAAGTGCAGTAAATGGTACAACTATTTACTCTACAAAACAGTGTTTATGATTGTGATAATAAAATATGATAATATTCACCAGTTTGTGATATTGTTTTTGTACCGCTAAAATAACCGGGAACGAATGATACACAGGACAAAAAATGAAATGAAATAATTTTTATTTTAAAACAAGAAAAAATCTATGCTAATTTTATATTTTATATATTTATATATATTTTTATATAATATTATATTTTTGAAATTGAAATTATTCAGAATATTCAGCTTTCATATATTAAAATGCATTTCCAGTCTTACATTATAGACTAGATTTAGACTTTATTCACTATTGGTAGAAAATATATTTACACACACACACACACACACACACACATATATATATATATATATATATATATATTTGAATGTTTTTTGTTATTAGAATTCTTGCATTAAAATAAGGTGTGTTAGTCAGGATGCCAATCGCAATGTAGTTCCACAAACAAATCCAAAAGCAAACCCCAGAGGAAGTCCAGTCTGGTTTGTAGTTTTCCAGTCGTAGGGTTCAGTGTGGGTTAGTTTTGCGGTGAGGTTACCTGAACCTACCAGAACGTGATGGGAAAGACTCCGGTAACAGGTGATGTTGAACGTCAGACGCCGGACCTGCTGGACATGAACAGCTAAACATCGCGAAAGCACATCCAGACACGTTTCACCCTGAGAAAGAGTGAGATTTAGCTGTAAATGCCGCATGACGCTGACATGACTGTACGCTGATGTTCTCAGCTGAAAAGAGCGACTCCCACACAGCCGTGAGTCTTTCAGATGTTCCTCCAGAGAAAAAGACTGCAGGAATCTGTTTCCTCCACTGATCTCAACAAAACCCTGCTCAGATGTGGAGTCTAATACTCCAGCGTTTCTCATCTCAGGATCTGAGCTGTTCTCCACATTCGTTTCACAGCTGTAGTCTCTCGCAGGTGCTGCTGAAGATCTGAAGGTGTAACGAAGGGTTGTCTGATGTTTTTGTCGCTCCCGCAGGCATCATGTGGAGTACGTGATCCCGTACGAGGGCTCGGTCTCGGCCAGCTCCGTCGGCTCTTCTGCGGGGAGCAGCGTGAGCAAACAGGAGCTGGACCTGGTGCTGGGTCTCCTCATGGGCTTCTGCATCAGCTGGATCCTGCTGTGGCTGGACGGAGCTCTGCACTGCGCTCTGCGCTTATGGAGATCCAGCAGACACTACGGTCAGATGATGCTCACTGTGACATACTTTAATCTTAAACTCACAACACACCTTTTCTAACTGATCTGACTTACGGTTTTCTAAAACCGACAGATAAAACTGGTAAAAATCCCACAGACTTCAAATGAGCCAAGACTATTCAAACTCCAGCTGACAAAACTCAAGTTTTAAAGGATTCCCAGACTCAGTTCCCTTCTGTGTACTATTTCTAATCCATTTAAACTCATTTAAGCTTCCGTTCTAATATTTCTAATCTATCTAGCCAAGCCTAGCAACTAGAATCATGCTAGTAACTTGCTAATCATGCTAGAAACATGCTAGAAACATGTTAACAACATGCTAACTTCATGCTAATTATGTTGACAACAATTAACATCTTGTTAACTACATGCTAATCATGTTAACAACGTGTTAATCATGCTAGCAATGTGCTAATCATGCTAGAATCATTCTAGCAACATGCTAGTAACTTGGTAATCATGCTAACAACATAATAGTAACATGCTATCATGCTAGAAACAAGCTAATCATTCTAGAAAACATCCTAGCAACATGCTAGCAACATTTTACCTAAATGCTAACCACATGGTAATCATGCTAGCAAAATGCTAGCAACATACTAATCACATTAGAAACATGTTACCAACATGTTAATCATGCTTAAAGCGTGCTAGTAACTTGCTAATCACATTAGAAACATGGTTGTAACATGCTGCTCAGCTTAGAATCATGCTAGTAACTTGCTAATCATGTTAGGATCATGCTAATACCTTGCTAATCATGCTACCAATATGCTAGTAACTGGGTAATCATGCTAACAACCTGCTATTAACATGCCAATCATGCTAGAATTACACTAGTAACTTGTTGATCATGCTAACAACGCATTAGTAACACGCTAATCATGCTAGAATCATGTTAGAATTATGCTAGTAACTAGGTATCAACAAGCTAGTAACATGCAAATCATGCTATCCTCATGCTAATTATGTTAGAAACATGATTAACAACATGCTAACTACATGCTAATCATGTTTGCAATATGTAAATCATGCTAGAAACATGCTAGCAACATGCTAATCATACTAAAATCATACTAAAAACATGTTAATCATGTTAGAAACATCTTAGCAACATGTTATCTATATTCTAATCATGCTAGCAACAGGCTAACCACATGCTAATCATGTTAGCAGAATGCTAAAAATATGCTAATCATTCTAGAAACGTGTTAATCAAGCTAAAAACATGGTTGAAACTTGCTATACGTGCTAGAAACATGTTATCGTCTGTCCTGTCAATCTAAATTTTCAAACTTCAAGCTTTTACAGCTGCTTTAAGCTTTCAGGCTAGGCTTTCTCAAGCCATTGTAAAGTTTGTCTTGACAAACTTTTTTTGTCCAAAAAAAAAAGCGTAGTTTTTAAGCAAGCAAATGAAAGTTGGCAGACGGGTTAAAACCTTCAAAATACACTTTTCGTTAGAGTTTGTACAACGATATTTAAGAGATACAACCATTTTAAATGTTTAACATGTTTAAATTGGAGCACAATTAGTGTCAAAAATACTTTTTGTAACATGATCTACGAAGCTGTATTAGTGTCAAAACAGCGTTGTCAAATGTATTGATCCCACTCACTGTTGTACTGACCGCAGGTGCGGACGGGGATCTGTGGCGCTCGTGGCGCTGGGTGTCGCGCGTGTGTAACCTGCGGGAGCTGCGCAGACGCCTGCAGACGCGGCGGCCGGAGGACGGCGGGAACAACGTGGTGCACGTCAAGCAGAAGCTCTACCACAACGGCCACCCGAGCCCGCGGCGCCTCTGACCGACTCTCGCCGGCGTGTTTCTGCTTGCTGTGTGTTTTTCACTGGTTTTGTGAGTGTTAGTTTTGTAGGGCTCTACACGTCACCGGGGGGGTTTGCATTTTTTAGACCAATCTTTGTGTACCGGGTAAACAGTGTCTGTTTTAGAAACACGGCATGCTGGGTAATCTTCAGTCAGGAGATCTGCTGCTGTATCGGTGTTTGTGTGACATTAAAGTGACTCGTTTGATGGAGCACAAATGACTTTGGTTTCCGCCGTCAGATGATTTTCACTGTTCTGCACTGGAAAAAAACTGAAATACGTGGAAATATCACAGTGTGGCTTGTGTTTGCAGTCCGGATGGACTCATATTTATGAGACGTTCAGTGTGTTCGTTGTCTCTTTCTGAAGGAGACTATTCCTACAGGACAAAACAGTACAGCTCGTTCTTTTCGTTTTTTATTAAATGACATATTTTGCTTAATAACGTTATAATTAAAAATGTATTATCGTTAACCCAATTTCCCCATTTAGCATTTAAAATTCTACTTTGAAATGAATCATGTTGGTATTTCATAACGTTTTCAATAGAGATATTTAACTTAGTTTACATATAGTAGAAAACACATTGTATATAATGTTTACGCATTTTACAGCTTTCTTATTTTTCAAAATGTGAACATTTTTAGGTGTTGAACTTCTGTCTTCGAAATAATAAAAAAACAGTGGTTTATTTCCCCCTGAATTTACATTTATGTATTTTAAATTTAGATTATTTCTTAAGATCATGTTATAAGTGGGAAAAAACAAATAAAACCTTCTGTTTGAAAGCTGGGCATGATGTGAACTTCAGTAAATCAGCAGAAATGTGATTGTACAAGGGAAATCAATGTCAGATCAATATAATATGAAATGTCTGCAAGATATTCATGCTGGGGTGATATTTATAAATGAGTTTTGGGTTTTGTTGATTTTGAGATTACATATTTATGAGATGTCATTGGACATCAGTCCCTAAACATTTTATTCATTTAAAAACTCCCGAAAATATTGATTATTAATCCTTTGTTTCTACTAAACGAGATATGAACATTCATTAAACTATCATCGCACGTCCTTCGACATGAATTATGAACATTTCTAAATCATAACATCGCAGAATGACACGGATGTTGTTGAACGCGGGACTTTTAATTTGTATTTCACACGGATGGAGGGTCGAGTGGCGGGGCTTTTATTTTGTGCCGTCCGCAGGCGGAAGCGGAAGCGCAGTGATGTGTCGGTGTTTCGGTGATGATGGCGGATAGTAACGATCAGTATGAGTCGGTTCTGTGTGTGAAGTCAGAGGTTCATGTGTACCGAATCCCGCCCAGAAGCTCCAACCGCGGATACCGGTGAGACGCACACCGATCAGCTTAACTAGTTCAACTAGTTTAACCGAGAGTCACACACGCGACACCGATCATATGATTGTCATGTCACTCTTGAGTTCCTGCTTCACTAAGCTGACTTTTACTATTACTATTGATTTGGTGATTAAATCACCCGGTTCTTTTATTAATCGGTCACGTGATCGTATTAATAATGTTTCGGATCGCTTCAGATCAACCGCTGTCAACAACAAACTCGCCACTCATGAATATTAATAAGCAGCGCATGAATATTAATGAGCGAGATATGAATATGACACATATTATTCCTTCACTGTTTACACTGACTGCATTAAACACTGATACAGGAGAATCAACTCACATGTTTATGAATTGTGTGTGTTTTCTGCATGTTTTGTGTGTGTGTGTGTGTGTGTGTGTGTGTGTGTGTGTACTTGTTTTTGCTACATTGTGGGGACCAAATGTCCCCACAAGGATAGTAAAACCCGACATTTTTGACATGCTGGGGGCCTGCGGTCCTCACAATGTTAAAAAAATGATTAAAAATAGTAAATGATGTTTATCTGAAAGGGTAACGATGCAAACATGTTTTCTGTGAGGGCTAGGTTTAGGGTTAGGGTTGGGTTAGGGGATAGACAATATCGTTTGGTCAGTATAAAATCTATAGAAGTCTATGGAAAGTCCCCACAATTCACAAAAACAAACATGTGTGCGTGTGTGTGTGTGTGTTTCAGGGCAGCGGACTGGAAGCTGGAGGAGCCGGCATGGAGCGGACGCATGAAAATCACAGCTAAAGGAAAAATAGCCTATATTAAACTGGAGGACAAAATCTCAGGTGAGCGACACACACATCTGTGTGTCATGTGTTCATGTGTACATGCGTGTCGTGATGTATGACGTCATGTGTGCTTTCAGGAGAGCTGTTCGCTCAGGCTCCGGTGGATCAGTACCCGGGATTGGCGGTGGAGGCCGTGACCGACTCCAGCAGATACTTCGTCATCAGGATTGAAGATGGAAACGGTTCGTGTTTCTAAACCCTGATTTTACCCTGTTCACAGAACAGAAACACAATTAGTTATGTTACAAAAAATGCATATATATATATATATATATATATATATATATATATTAAATCTTTGCCTTGTGGTTGGACATACAGCACTACTGTGCTTACAGCAACCCGAGTTCGAATCCTGTCTTAAGGTCCTTTGCTGATCCCACTTCCCTCTCTCCACCTAGTACTTTCCTGTCATCTCTCTACTGTCCTGTCCATTAAATGCACAAAAAGCCCAAAAATGTATTTAAAAAAAAAAAAAATTAATTTTGTATGATTATTTTATTACATACATTATTATTATTATTATTATTGTTTTCTGAATAATATGTTTGTTTATATTCATTCTTATTTATATTTACGTATTATTACTTTATTTTTTGCATTAATTTACAAAAACTTAAATGAGCAACAGTGAACAGACAGTACAACTTATTCTATGATGATAAATTCATTTTCATCATACACACAGTATTACGCAGTATTATTAATTTATTTTTTTTGTTTATAGTAATTTAAGTATTTAAATCAATGTTAAAAAGAGACTGTAGTACTGTTGCATAATTTTATTTGAGGTAAATAAATAATTTTGACATAATAAATATATATATTTGTGTCTGTTTATTAATATTAAACAACACATTTATTTATTTATTATTATTATTATTATTATTAAATAATAAGTAATGCATATATTTATTTATTTACTGTAATCATGTTTTCCATGCTATGAGGAATTAATATGACGGAAGTGTTTTGTGTTTGTCGTTCTTTCAGGGCGTCACGCGTTCATCGGCATCGGTTTCGCCGATCGCGGCGATTCGTTTGATTTCAACGTGGCGTTACAGGATCATTTTAAGTGAGTCGTTCAGTCTGACCTTTGACCTGCACGATGAGTGTGTTTCCTGTGCTGACGTCATCATCCCATTACAGGTGGGTGAAACAGGAAAGTGAATTGGCACGACAGGAAGCGGCTCAGGTTTCGGGGCCGAAGCTGGACTTGGGCTTCAAAGAGGGTCAGACCATCAAGATCAACATCGGGGTGAGAAAGAAAACCAGCCTGGGTCATAACGTGCACTGAAAAACACATGCTAAAATTCCGTCTCTCTCTCAGAACATGAAGAAGAAGGACTCCAGCGGTGCGGCAGCGAAGTCTCGTCCGACGGGATCTTTACTTCCTCCTCCGCCCGGAGTCAAATCCGCCGCTCTGGTTGCTCCGCCCACAGCGCAGCAGACGACTCCCGCCGCTCCGTCCAGCACAGGTGAGAGCGACACATTTGCATATTTATTAGTTGCATCAGTGGGTGTGGCTAATAAAAGCCCCTCCCTTTCAGGAACGCTACTGGACTTCGAAGACTCCGCCCCCGTCGCGGCTCCGCCCTCTCAGGACATGTGGGGTGATTTCACGGCGGCAGGCTCGGGGTCAGTGTAACGATCGCACCTCCGTCCGTGTGTGTCTGTGTGCGGGCGTCTCACTCTCTGATGTGTTCGACAGGTCTGCTCAGGACTCGCGGTCGGGATGGGTGCAGTTCTAGCGTCCCGCGGCACGCGTGCCTGTTCATAAAGGGAACCGACGACTCACGGACGCTGTTTTCCCGCGGATGTTTTCTATGCAATCACAAGCAGCCGCACGGCTGATATCTGCTGCATTCCAGCTGGTGTTGAGTTTCAAACACATTTCTCGTCACGTGTGATGAATGTCGTCAGTATCGTCTCTCGTTTACCTTTAAAGCTGAAGCGTGTCTCCATAACGACCGTCTCCGAACAGGTTTCCAGAACACTGGACACATTTGTCGGCCTAAAGGCCGGCCCATCCCTGAACTCAGTTGACAGAATCCAACAATAGAAAGTAACAGTGTTTACAGGAAGTTGCTTCAGCAACTTCCTCATAGTGACTCGCTGTCAGGCTGCATTTAAACACTCACACAAAGACACGCTTCAGTTTTAAAGCTCTTCGTTGTGTTGGTTTAGAGGTTCAGTGTCTAAGAATCAGCTGTCGGTAAGGTTTTCTTTTGTTTCTTTTAACGTCTCGAGTTCCCGGTGTGTTTTATCTGTGCGTCACGTGACCTGAGCTGGTTTTATGTGTGTTTATAAGCAGATGATTTTTCACACTATATATTTTGAACTAACCCCAGACTTTATTCGCTTTATTTTTCCAGGTGATTACAGATTTATTCTTGATATTGTCAGTAATTAAAGTTCGAATCTTTCCTTCAAGTGCCTTTATAAAACACCTGTAGAATGTACAAATGATGGTTTATATATATGAATAAACCTTTTCCTTGTATAGAGTGTCAGCTTTACAGTTCATTTTTTTACAGTCATACAGATTCATTCAATTTAATCATTGAAAATAATGTGTTGAATGTCTTCAAGTAAAAATCATTCATGTGTTTGTATTATAGTAGGGGTTTAGTCTGAAGTTGTTAAAATGAACAATTTTTTCATCTCATAATTGTTTTTTTTTTCCAATTAAGTAAAAAAATAAAATAGGCAACTGCAACTTTTTACCTCACAATTCTTTTCTCACAATTGTAAGATTATATTTTACAATTCTGAGTTTATATCTTACAGTTTTCAGAATTGCAAGGACAAAAAACAGAATTGTGAGATAAAAACTTTTTTTTTTTTAAAACGGACACGTCTTCCATAGGTGTGTGCTCATTAACATAAGTAAATAAACATGAGTGTGTGACGGTTACCATGGTTGTGTTCTGTTGTAGTTTCAGGTGTGAATGAGAGCCGCTGATTTGTCAGGTGAGTTTCTACATCAGCTGTCAGTTCATGAAAATGAATATATACATAGATTAGAATGAATTTATTGAATCCGAAGTCTTTATATTTAATTAATGAGTGTAGTTGTTTTAATGTTGGGCGTCTGCAGGTTTTTCAGTCTCATATTGTGTGCTAATATCTTAAGTGAATCCCGGTTTTGTATGTAAATCCGGTTTCATCCTTGAGTTCGGTGATTAGGGGTCTTTTATACGCGCGGGAAGTCAGTGTGACCCCGGAAAGACTCCAGACTGAGCATCACACACATAAACACACACACATCAGCACACAAACACGTCCATGAAGAGACTAAAGCGTGTTTAATGGGATTTAATGCGGAATTAATGCCGTTTCACCGGTAAGATCCCGCGTGATTTGTTCCGTGTTCGCTCGTGATTTGTGTTGAACGCGTTCGCGGATAAAAGCGAAATATTAGTAAATGCGATCGATCACTTGTATGACACACAGAATGAGTGTATTAACATGATTTGTGTATTAATTCTGGCGTAAAACGTCGCGTCACCGAGTGTCGAGTCGGAGGTTTCAGGGGTTTTTTGTTGTGTGACGTGTTTTTAAAGATACACGTACAAAGTACTCAAAAAGATGTAAAAAGATATAAAAAGCAACAGATGATAAAAGCACCTGTATTTTTGATGGGTTTCATGTCGTGCTGTGAAAGGGAAGGAGTTTGTAGTTCCTGTGAGAGATTTAAATTGTACATCCTGAACCCGCCTCAGGGGGGCGCGCGCGAGAGGCGCGTTCACGTCTCTCTTTGTGTTTACAAAACACTGAACGCAAACAACTAGTTAAATATATTAATCAGAACAATAACACCGGAGATATGAAATATACAAACCTGCGTTTGTTTTGGAGTAATTCCTCAGATAATGATTTAATCTCTGACTGGATTCAAATGATGACCGTTACTTTTGTGTTGATGGGGCTGTTGTCATGGTGATGGGGTTGTTAGTAGCTCAGTGTGGAATGATACATGTTAATAAAGTAGTTTTATTCCATCTCTCTTTGCTTCTCTTATGAGTTAATCTTCGCTGTTTCAGTTTCTCTTTTGGATGCGCTGCGCTCGAGCACCTGCACATAATCTCGGTAAATCTCATTAAAGCCTCCTGCTGCCTCTCTCTCTCTCTCTCTCTCTCTCTCTCTCTCTCTCTCTCTCTCTCTCTCTCTCTCTCTCTCTCTGTGTGTGTGTCTCTCTTATTCCGTCTTTCTCTCAGTGTGTTCGTGGATCTGTTCGGGACGGTTCGGAATAACTGGATTATTATCAGGACGCGTTTATGAAGTGGTTTCTGTTAGTGAGAGTCCACGTGATTCGATTTCTCGAACGGCGCGAGTTCTGCGATTTAAATTTTAACGGATTTTTCTGTGATTCTAACGCTTTTAATATCGTAAGTTTGTCATGAGCGCTTCTGAAAACCCGAACGAGTCCAAACTTGAGGCGGTGATTCAGGTGCAGTTCATTTACTTCAGCTTTTATTTCATTATTATAATAACCCACAAAAAATAAGATGTAAAAACACATTTCTATTAGAAATGACTAATAATTTAACAAAAAATAAGAAAAAAAAAACTTAATTGAGCATAAATAGTTTGAAGTAGAAAATCTGAAATAGTATTTTCTCTGTAAAACGTACTCCAAAAATTGCTATTTTATTTACAACTTTAAAACATTTTTTTTTAACACTGTGTGCTTGAGTTATGTTGGTTTAATGTTAGTTTTGCTGGTTTAATTTTGTGGCATTAGTGACTCCGCAGGTGTGTGTTCTGATCTGATCTAAATATACAACAGATCACCACTGAGACCATCTGTTATAGACACACACTGTGACATAATAGCATTCCCTGTGTGTGTGTGTGTGTCAGAGGTTGGAGGAGAGCGTTCTGTCTGAGGAGAAGCGGCTGACGGTTCGAGGATCTTCTCCAGATGAACCTCCGGCCTCTTTACCGGCCCGCGTGCGAGAGATCGTCTCCAGGAACCTGAGCGACAGCGGTGAGACTCATCAGACCTTCGGTACACGTCACTGAGCTCCACGCTTACAGCACTGACTGTCTGTCTGATGTGTGTGTGTGTGTGTGTGTGTGTGTGTGTGTGTCCATCAGCTGGAGGCATGTCGTCGGGTCTGTCTCTTCAGGACGAGAACCGGGTTCTGCAGGCAGAACTGAGTCGTGTGGAGGATCTTCTGGCTCACAGTCGAGCAGAACGAGATGAGCTGGCCATCAAATACAGCGCCATCAGCGAGAGAGTGAGAAACACACACACTGATAATAAAGAGAGAACCTGTTGAACTTATAGTCTAGTTCTTGGTTTTAGTCTTCAAAGAACTGTACAGCAGCTCAAGAACCTAAAGGCGGTGGTTCTGGATCAGATGAGATGATTGACGATTGACGGCCCGTCACACTTCTACTGTGCAGTGTGAACACACACACACACACACACACACACATGCTCGGTCTTTTGTCTGGGTCTCAGCAAGGTTGACCCGTCTCCGTGGTAACGACGAGTGGAATGTAGTGGAGTGGCATGTTGCCATGACGTCTGTAAACAGTGAGGGTCCGTCTGGACGACTGTGATTTATTCAGACACTTTCACCATCAATCTGAACAGGAAACGTAAAAGTGAACGTGAGCGGTGTTTCCCTGTGATGTAGGTCGCCGAGAGGTGCTTTAGGGTTGCTAGGTTGTTCTAGGTAGTTTCTAGGGTCTCCTGAGTGGCTGATAGTAGAGCTTTGTGATGGATTGAAATAAAACTAAAATCACAAGTCTGCGATTTTATTCTAATAAAAGTTTGGATGTTTGAAAAAAGAAATGCTTAGATTTTAAGAAAATAAGACATAAGTATTAGTATTCTAATTTCTTACAGTTATACTGAATAATAATAATAATAATAATCAATAATACATTTTTCTTAAATATAAACTTTCCTTATGTTACAGTGAAGCATTACATCAGCTCATGATTTGCTTGTATATAATTATTTAATAATAATGATCAAAACAAAAATAATGCAAAGATTTATTATAGTTTTAAAATCATATTGACATATAATCACAACATTTTTGGCTAAATTGTTTGACCATACAAACAAGCACATTAAATCTGGAGATTCTATTTTCAAAACAATTTTAATTCACAATCAAACCTTTTCTGAAAAACCTTTTGTTGCTAGGGTTTTTTAGGTTGGTAGTAAAGAGTTATCAGTGGTTGCTATGGTGTTTCAGGCAGTAAAATGTTGGTTACTAGGGTCTTTTGAATGGGTGTTAAGGTCATCTGGTTGTTGCTAGGGGGTTATGGGTGGTTGCTAGGGTCTTTTAAGTAGCTGGTAAGGAATTATGGGTGGTTGCTAGGGTCTTTTTGATGGTTGCTAAGGTTATCTGGCTGTTGCTAAGGGGTTATGGATGGTTGCTAGGAGTTACAGGTGGTTGCTAGGATGTTTTCGGTAGATAGTAAAGAGTTGCGGGTGTTTGCTAGTGTGTTTTAGGTAGTAAGTAAAAAGGGTGGTTGCTAGGGTCATTTGGATGGTTGCTAAGGTCTTCTGGGTGTTGCCAAGGAGTTATGGGTGGTTGCTAGGGTCTTTTGGATGGTTGCTAAGGTCCTTCTAGTTGTTGCTAAGGAGTTATAGGTGGTTGCTTGGGTGTTTTAGGTTGTTAGTAAAAAGGGTGGTTGCTAGGGTCTTTTGGGCAGTTGTTAAGATCTTGTGGTTTTTACTAAGGAGTTATGGGTGGTTGTTAGGGTCTTTTAGGTAGTTAAGAGTGGTGGCTAGGGTCTTCTGGTTGTTACTAAGGAGTTATGAGTGGTTGCTAGGGGTTTTTAGGTAGATAGTAGAGAGTTATCAGTGGTTGTTAGGGTGTTTAAGGTCGTTAGTAAAAAGAGTGGTTGCTAGGGTCTTTTGGATGGTTGCTAAGGTCCTTCTAGTTGTTGCTAAGGAGTTATGACTGGTTGCTAGGGTCTTTTAGGTAGATAGGAAAGAGTTATGGGTAGTTGCTTGGGTGTTTTAGGTTGTTAATATAAAGGGTGGTTGCTAGGGTCTTTTAGGTGGTTGTTAAGATCTTGTGGTTGTTACTAAGGAGGTGTGGGTGGTTGTTAGGGTCTTTTAGGTAGTTAAGAGTGGTTGCTAGGGTCTTCTGGTTGTTGCCAAGGAGTTATCAGTGGTTGTTAGGGTGTTTAAGGTGGTTAGTAAAAAGGGTGGTTGCTATGGTCTTTTGAATGGTTGCTAAGGTCCTTCTAGTTGTTGCTAAGGAGTTATGACTGGTTGCTAGGGTCTTTTAGGTAGATAGGAAAGAGTTATGGGTAGTTGCTTGGGTGTTTTAGGTTGTTAATATAAAGGGTGGTTGCTAGGGTCTTTTAGGTGGTTGTTAAGATCTTGTGGTTGTTACTAAGGAGGTGTGGGTGGTTGTTAGGGTCTTTTAGGTAGTTAAGAGTGGTTGCTAGGGTCTTCTGGTTGTTGCCAAGGAGTTATTAGTGGTTGTTAGGGTGTTTAAGGTGGTTAGTAAAAAGGGTGGTTGCTATGGTCTTTTGAATGGTTGCTAAGGTCCTTCTAGTTGTTGCTAAGGAGTTATGACTGGTTGCTAGGGTCTTTTAGGTAGATAGGAAAGAGTTATGGGTAGTTGCTTGGGTGTTTTAGGTTGTTAATATAAAGGGTGGTTGCTAGGGTCTTTTAGGTGGTTGTTAAGATCTTGTGGTTGTTACTAAGGAGGTGTGGGTGGTTGTTAGGGTCTTTTAGGTAGTTAAGAGTGGTTGCTAGGGTCTTCTGGTTGTTGCCAAGGAGTTATCAGTGGTTGTTAGGGTGTTTAAGGTGGTTAGTAAAAAGGGTGGTTGCTATGGTCTTTTGAATGGTTGCTAAGGTCCTTCTAGTTGTTGCTAAGGAGTTATGACTGGTTGCTAGGGTCTTTTAGGTAGATAGGAAAGAGTTATGGGTAGTTGCTTGGGTGTTTTAGGTTGTTAATATAAAGGGTGGTTGCTAGGGTCTTTTAGGTGGTTGTTAAGATCTTGTGGTTGTTACTAAGGAGGTGTGGGTGGTTGTTAGGGTCTTTTAGGTAGTTAAGAGTGGTTGCTAGGGTCTTCTGGTTGTTGCCAAGGAGTTATCGGTGGTTGTTAGGGTGTTTTATGTAGTTAGTGACAGGAGTGGTTGCTATGGTTTTTTGGATGGTTGCTAAGGTCTTGTGGTTGTTGCTAAGGTGTTATGTGTGGTTGTTAATGTCTTTTGAAGTGAGTCACTTGCTGCGACAAAAATCACATACTTCCCTACTAGATGTTATGCAAAAAAATGTGCGCCAAAACAGTAGTTTGTCTGAATTTATAGTATTGGAAACTTTTAACTATTGTAATCATTTCACGAGTACTAGTGCTGACTGACTCTATAATCAGCAGTAATGGTGTCGTGTGTGTAGTTGGAGCAGGCGCTGCGTTTGGACGCGGGCGAGGAGGGACTGGACTCTCCAGAGTCTCGCAGTCTGGCGCAGCAGAACGTAGATCTGCGCAGACGTCTGGACGAGGAGCAGGCGGCGTATAAGCGCAAACTCACGGCGTATCAGGAGGGGCAGCAGAGACAAGCGCAGCTCGTACAGAAACTACAGGCCAAGGTACAAACACTGATCTCAAGCGCTCGCTGCGCCCGCGTTCGCTCGGACCGAACTCATCTGTGTCGTGTCTGCGCAGGTCCTCCAGTACAAGAAGAAGTGTGCGGATCTCGAGCAGACGCTGCTGGAAAGATCCACCGTGAGTAGACAGAATTTGTGTCATGTGATTTGTAATCAGTAACAGATTATAATGTGTAAGTGTGTCGCCGTAGGCTCAGTGTGACAGTAACGGCCACCGGCGGGACGAGGATGAGCCGAGCAGCGAGCTGGAGAGCGCCCTCATCCGGCTGGAAGAGGAACAGCAGAGGTGCGGCGCTCACTGAACTAATGCTAGCGTACTTATAGCTGCAGTGTTAGCGTGTGCTAAACGTGTTTGCGTGTGCGCAGGAGCAGCGGCCTGTCCGCCGTCAACGCTATGCTGCGGGAGCAGCTGGAACAGGCCGGACTGGCCAATGAGGCGCTCAGCCAGGACATCCGCAGACTCACGGCCGATTGGACCAAAGCCAGGGAGGAGCTGGAGCAGAGGGAGTCTGATTGGAGGAGAGAGGAGGAGGTGGGCGTGGCCGTCCGCATCACTGAAACCCGCATGAAAAGTGTCTGAGTTTGACGCGGTGCGTTTGTTCAGTCTTTCCACAGTTACTTCAGCAGCGAGCACAACCGTCTGCTGGCGCTCTGGAGGCAGGTGGTGGGCTTCCGCAGATACGTGTGCGACCTGAAGAGCGCCACCGAGAGGTCAGACCGCGCCACTGCACCCGTGAACACCACGCTGCAGCTGAAGCACAGGAAACACTGACGCTGTGTATGTTTGTCTGTCCGTCAGGGATCTGTGTGAGGTGCGTAACGAGCTGTCGTGCGCGGCGCAGAGCGTGCAGCTGCAGTGCGTGAGCGTGTGCGCGGCCCTGCGCAGTCGTGAGGACGGGTCTGCGCTGCTGCTCGAGAGAGAGACGGGTCAGAGACTGCAACTGGAGCAGCAGCTCAGAGAGACGGTGAACGAGATGATGACGCTGCAGGCCAAGAGCGACTCCGAGAGAGCCGAACTCAACACACGGTCCGTTACTGCGCACAACTACACGCTCACTAAATTAACTAGTGATCCGAAGGGAGCCATGTACAACAAAGCTGGTTAAGATCTAAACTTAAACATGTTTACTATATTAACAAGTTCTATGAACAAAGCCCTGTATAATAAGTCTAGTAAAAGTCTAAATAATGCATGTTTACTAAATTAACTAGTTCTCTGAAAGAAGCCCTGTATAATAAGGCTATTTAAGGTCTAAATAATGTGCGTTTACTAAATTAACTAGTTCTCTGAAAGAAGCCCTGTATAATTAAGGTGGTTATGGTCTAAATGTATACGTTTACTAAATTAACTACTTGTCTAAAGGAAGCACTGTGTAATATGACTGGTTACAGCCTAAAATTATACATGTTTACTAAATTAACTATAGCTGTCTAAAGGAAGCCCTGTGTAGTGAGGCTGGTTAAGGTCTAAATTTAAACAGGTTTACTAGTTGTCTAAAGCAAGCTAGTTAAATTAGCCTTGTATAATTTAATAAAAATAAATCTCTTTTCTTTATTCAGAGTTGATCTGGACAAGTACATGGAAACTATGAAAAGCTCTGTTCATCATAAAGTAGTCAAAACTGCTTCTGTGTGTGTGTCCTCTAAAGGTGTACGTTTATTACTTTTTGTGAAATATAATTAACCATGGGTTTACTACAAAAAAAACATGGTTACATGGTTACAAATTATGATAAGCATTGTTATTTTCATAAGGCATTTGTATTTGTGTATACTTCATTACTTATTTCTTTGTTTTGTTTTTATAACTGTACTGTATTAATGGCTTAATGTTTTATAATATTTAATAATAATAATAATAATAATAAAAAGAAAACAGAAAAAAAGATTCGCCCTCCAAAGTTCAATCGGAGCGCGAAACATTTAATTCACGAAATGATTCACAAACCTGCTCGGAAGTGGCGATCTGAATTAAAACATTCACAATACGTGAAGTTCTGATCTAAATGTTTTGCGATCCGCGCTCCTAAATCCCACCTGTTTAATCATTCACGAACCATCATGTTAGATCGGGTCTTCTAAGCGCGAATCGCGAATCATCCAATACCCGAAATGATTCGCGAACCTATTCCGAAATTCCGATCAAAATCAAAAGATTGGCGATCCGCGCTTCTAATGATTCATGAACCATCATTTCAGATCGGGTCTTCGAAACGCGCAAAACATCCAATTCCCGAAATGATTCGCGAACCCTTTCCGAAGTTACGATCTGTATCAAATGATTTGAGAACCATCATTTCAGATCAGAGCGCGAATTGCGAATCATTCAATTCCCGAAGTGATTCGCGATTAGAGAACCTGCTCCAAAGTCCCTTTCTAAATAAAAAGATTCGCGATTTGAAATCCCGATCTGAATCAAAAGAGTCGCGATGCGTGAACCGATTGGAGCGCTTCGAAACAGTGAATCACTTTGCGCCGTAGGTAAAATGATTAGGAGTTTCGAAAAGCTTAATTTCACCCATCACTAATACGTGCTTTTTAAAATCAGGAAAAGGAATGGCGCTTTTAATTTGATCTGTTTTTGCTAGTGAATCACTGAATGATCGAAGTCACGAGTTTGAATCAATCAGAGCGATTCCAGTGTAAATGATTCACTCAATTGATTCGGTTTGTCTGTTCCTCAGGTTTTCGCGTCTTCAGTCATGTTTACACGACACTGTCAGTACTACTACTGGTTTAGCTCGCTAGTTTGATAAAATTAACTGAAATAAGCGAAACAAGTATGGTGTTTACAAATGAAATATCCATATTTCCAACACAAATCTGCTCCATATTGAGGTGTGGTAACCGGTTTACTGCTAACTAGTGAAACACTCCATTAATATGACGAGCTGCAGCTCAAAATACATGTTAGATGGAAACATTGTGCATTATGATGGAGTTTGTAGCTTAATTCTACAGTTCAAAAGGAATCATTTGAAATCATCCAGTCATCTCACAGCATTCAACACAATCTGACATTTATCAGTGTATATTGTAATAAATATTTGAGTAATGATTGTTGTATGTGACTGTATTAGTCTATTATGGCATAAACTCAGTATTGGTTTTCTTAACCATCATTACCAATCATCATTTGTGTCTGCAGTGTTGTAAGTGCTGGTTGAAGTTCATTCATTTAATTTCTTAAAACATTCTGTGTGTGTGTGTGTGTGTGTGTGTGTCAGGCTTGTGGATGCAGTGAGAGAGCTGGAGCGTCTCAAGGCTCGTGTGGAGGACAGAGAACAGGAAGTCACAACACTCAACAGGAAACTACAGGTACACACACACACCCCCCTCTGTTTAAAGTTGTCTTCTAGCAAAGACCCGCCCACTTTGACAGGTAAAGCGACCAATCACAGATCAGACGTAGCAAGCGCATATCAACAGCAGATGTGTGTGTACAGGATCAGAGGAGTCTTGAGGAGACAGAAGTTCATTCAATGAAGAAACACACTGCAGCACTGCAGAACACACTCCGAGACATCACACAGGTACAACACACACACACACACACACACACACACACACACACGATTCACTGGTTCATGAGTTTATATTAATATGTGTGTGTGTGTGTGTGTGTGTAGCTGGTATTGTCTGACAGTGACGGTGTGGACGAAAACACTGAAGAGTCTCTGCTGCCACTGCTGCGCTCTTCATCATCATCATCATCATCATCATCATCATCAGCAGCCGTGATCCCTGACAGCTGTCTGTCTGCACTGCGCTCCACTCTGACCAGCAGACAGATACAACTACAGGTACACACACACACACACACACACACACACACACACACACTCAGACCGTCTCCCGTCTGTGATCTGATGTTCATCAGTGTGTTTGTGCGCAGGAGCTGCGTGAGCGTCTGCAGTCTGCGCAGTCTTCGGTGCAACAGCTGCGCAAGCAGCAGGGGGAGGCGGAGTCAGGCCGGCGGGAGGCGGAGCTCCGCGTGCAGACGCTGCAGGCAGAGAGAGACGAGGCTCAGCAAGAGAGAGAGACCGCTGTGAGAGATCGAGACCGACTGAGACAGGAGAGAGACGCGATGAGCAGGTGAGACGCGTCACACGACCTGTCAGTCACACCGAGTCACGTGACCGGTGACCCAACCTGTCTGTCTCTCCGTCAGCGAGAAGGACGCGGTGGATAAGGCCGCGCAGGCGGCGCAGACGCAGGTGCAGCTGCTGCAGTTGGAGTGCGACAGGCTGCAGCTGGCCGTCACGTCTGCGCAGAGAGAACGCGAACACGAACGGGAGGAAAGAGACGCCGCCGCGCTCGAGAGAGAACGAGCACGAGCCGAGACCGACAGAATGTGAGTCTGACGTGTTTGTGTTTGAACGAAGCGCGAGTGTGTGACGCGTTACTGACGAGTGTGTGTGTGTGTGTGTCAGTCAGCAGCTGTGGGAGGAGTCAGAGCGTCGCGCCTCTTCACTGCGCGCTGAACTGGCGGCGCTGAGGGAGTCTCTCCAGCAGGGGGCGACAGACCGACAGCTGATGGAGGCCGAGAACAGACAGCTGAGCGACGCACTCAACAGGGTCAGACACACACTCACTGTCACATGTAGCCAAGACTATTCAAACTCCAGCTGTCAACATTCAGATTTAAACTCCCAGAATCCCTCGAGATTCAAGATCCCTGTTTACACTAGTGCGTTTTCATTTTAAAGCAGTGTTTTAAAATAAAAACGATCCTCTTCTACACTGGCGTTTCAGAAATGATCTCCATCCACACTACACGACCGAAAACGCATGTCACATGACCATTCATAATGCGCGTGATGTTATTGTTTACACGGTCATCAACGATATGTTGAGTGAATGTGAAGGTCTCCGAAAACATCAGAGTAGTGTAAATGACAGGTCTAACCGTAGGGAGAGTCATGCGTTTTAAAACGAAAACGCACTAGTGTAAACGTAGATTCAATCAGATTGAGGTTTCCTTTTCATGTACTACATTTCACATCATTTAAGCTTCTGATATATCTGATATTACTAATATATCTGACTGTCAAACCTAGAAACTAGCCTAACACATGTTAGCAATGTACTAATTCAAGCTAGCAATATGCTAAGCATGTATCAGTGTGCTAAAACATGCTAGCAATGTGTTCGTTAACAACATGCTACCTATATGCTAATTGTGCTAACACTATGTTAGCTTTATGATAATTGTGTTAGCAACATGCTAATTATGATAAAAACATGCTAACTACATGCTAATCATGTTAACAAACATTAATCATGCTAGAAACACGTCAGCCACATGCTATTCATGTTAGCAACACGCTAACTACATATTAATGCTGGCGACATATCGATCATGCTAGATGTATCAATGTGGTAAAACATGCTAGCAGTGTGTTAAGTCATGTTAACAATATGCTAGCTTTATGTTAACCATGCTAACAATATGTTAATCATGCTAGCAACATGCTAATCATATTATAAACATGCTAGCAGTGTGTTAAGTCATGTTAACAATATGCTAGCTTTATGTTAACCACGTTAACAATATGTTAATCATGCTAGCAACATGCTAATCATATTATAAACATGCTAGCAGTGTGTTAAGTCATGTTAACAATATGCTAGCTTTATGTTAACCATGCTAACAATATGTTAATCATGCTAGCAACATGCTAATCATATTATAAACATGCTAGCTACATGGTAATCATGCTAACGTTAATCATGCTAGAAATACACTAGCAACATGCTAATCATGCTAGAAACATACCAGCAACATATTAATCATGTATCAATGTTAAAACATGCTAACAATGTGTTAAATCTTGTTAACCATATGCTAGCTATATGCTAACCATGTTAGAAACATGATAGCAACATGCTAATCATGTCAACAACATGTTAACTACATGCTAATTATGCTAATAACATGTTAAACATGCTAGAAACACGTTAGCAACATGGTATGTTAGTACCATGTTAACTACATACCAATCATGCTAGAAATATGTTACCAAATGCTAAACATGCTAATTATTATAGAAACATGTTAACAACATGATAATCATGCTAGCAAAGTGTTAATCATGCTAATCATGTTATAAACATGCTAACAACATTCTAATCAGTATAGAAACATGTTAACATGATGTTGATTATTTTAGCAATATGTTACCTATGCTAGAAACATGCTAGCAGCATGCTAAATACATGCTAGTCATGCTAACAACACACTAGTAACATGTTATAAACATACTAGCAACATGCTAATCATGTAAGCAACATGTTAACTACATGCTATTCAGGTTATAAACATGCTAACTACAAGCTAATCAGTGTAGAAATGTGCTAACATGATGTTAATCATGTTAGCAGTATTCTAACTGCATGCCAATAATGCTAGCAATAGGTTAGCAACACATTAACTACATGCTAATGATGCTAGAAACATTTCAGAAACATGCTAAATACATGCTAGTCATGCCAACAACACATTAGTAACGTGTTAAAAACATGCTAGCAACATGCTAATCATGTTATCAACATCTATATTTTCAAACATGAAGCCTTTACAACCGCTTTAATTCAATTCAATTCAAATTTATCTGCATAGCGCTTTTCACGATACATATCATTGCAAAGCAGCTTTACACCAAATTAACGTTTTTACAATGTATGTAGTAGTAGCTTGATGTACATATGGCAGACATGTGTGGTAAAGATCAATTAATGACGTAATCAAACAGCTTTAAACTTCCAGGCTAATCTTTCTCAAGCCAACCTACAGTTTGTCTTCACAGACATTTTGAATTTATATATTGTCACGTGTTATAGTCTGGTCAAATTGTGCAGCTGATGGATTACAATTTCTGTCCAAACAATAAAATGCAATTGATATTTTCCTCTAATACTGTCTAGTAATCATATTTCATGTGTGTGTGTGTGTGTGTGTGTGTGCAGAGCGGCAGCAGTCACACTGAACTCTCTCTAGTGCTCAACAAGCTTCATTCAGAGGAGTCGTCACTCAGAGATTCTCTCGCTAAGATGAGCGGCATTAACGAGAGTCTCGCGCAGGACAAATCTGACCTCAACAGCCTCATCGTACAGGTCCTTAAACTCACACAATCACACGCACACATTGAACTCCTGGAACATGACGTTTCAGAGTATATTAAACATGAAATGACTTGACTTTCATTTGGTGAAGAGTAAAGGTGTTTCAGTCACAAATCAACCTTTTCTATTGGTCGACTGAATGATTGACAGCTGGAGGAGGAAAAGAGTGTGTTACTGTCTCAGCGAAGAGAAGCGGAACAGGAGAAACTGACCATCAGAGATGAGCTCGTCCGCTCCGAGCAGGACCGACTGGAGCTGGACTCCGTCCGTCTCGCTCTCCACCAATCGCTGCGGGAGTCTGAGCTGGCCAGGGCGGGGCTGGAGGCGGAGCTTCAGTCCTTGCAGGCCGACAGAGCCAAACTCCAGGACAGAATCACACAGGTGAGTCTCTCCCTCTCTCTCTCCTTCTGTCCCTCATAAACCGTTTCTGATGTGCTGCTGTCAATCAAACAGCTGATTGGTGAGGTGGGCGCTTTGGAGGCGGAGCTCGGTTCTCTCCGCGGCGAAGGAGACAGGCAGAGCGGCGCTCTCGAGGAGGCGGTGCGTGGGCGGGCGGAGCTTGTGCGAGAGAGGGCGGGGCTTCTGGTTCAGCTGACGGCGTCGGAGAGAGAGAACGCCGCCCTGACGGAGGAGCTCGCCGCCTTCAGGTGAGACGATCGTTTGTGTCAGGATAACAATGCGTTAATATACACAAGCGTGTTTCGTTAACGGTGAGCGCGCGCAGGACGGAGCGAGAGAGTCTGGAGACGAGCCTGTTCGAGCTGCAGCAGCAGATCAATCAGATCGAGTCCCGACGCGAACAGCTGGAGTCAGAGAACCAGAACCTGAGACTGCGCACTGACAGCACGACAGGTACACGAGCTGTGAGATTGGCTTGAGAAAAATTCAAATTTGAAATCCAAGAATCCTTTGAGACTCAATGAAGCTTCTATTTCTAATCCATTTAAACTCATTCAAACTTTCACTCTAATATTTCTCTAATATCTCACTAGCCAAGCTTAGCAACTAGAAAATCATGCTAGAAACAGACTAGCAACTTGTTAGTAACCTGTTAATCATGTTAAAAACATGTTAGCAACATGTTAATTAAATGCTAATCATGCCAGAAACATGCTAGCAACATGCTAGTAACATGCTAATCATGCTAGAAACAGACTAGCAACATGCTAGTAACTTGTTAACCATGTTAAAAACATGTTAGCAACATGTTAATTAAATGCTAATCATGCCAGAAACATGCTAACAACATGCTAGTAACATGCTAATCATGCTTGTAATATGCTAGTGACATGCTAATATTAGTAACATGTTAATCACATTACCAACATGCTAATAACTTGCTGGTCATGCAATAAACATTTTAGGAACATGCTAACAACATGCTAATCATGCAAATAACCTGCTAATCATGTTAAAAACATGCCTGTAACATGCTAGTAACATGTTAATCATGCTAGCACCATGCTAGTAACATGTTGGTCATGCGAGTAACATGCTAATCATGCTAGCAACATGCCAATAACTTGCTGATCATGCTATAAACATGTTAAGAACATGCTAGCAACATGTTAATCATGCTAGCAACATCGTAATCATGCTAGTAACTTTGCTAATCATGTTTAAAAACATGCTAGTAACATGCTAATCATATTAGTGACATGTTAGTAACTTGTTGGTTATGTTAGAAACATGCTAGTAGCATGCTAATCATGCTAGTAACTTGTTAATCATGTTAAAACATGCTTGTAACATGCTAGTAACATGCCAGTCATGCTAACAACGTGGTAATCATGTTAGCAACATGCTAAAAACTTGCTGGTAATGCTAGAAACATGTTAGGAACATGCTAGCAGCATGATAGTACCATGCTAATCATGCTAATAACCTGTTAAACATGTTAGAAAAATAGTTAGGCCGTTTCTCAATACCAAGTACGCAAAGTTCGGACTTGCGTCCTTTGTAGTTCGGACTTGGTAGTTTGACTTGGGAGTACGAACTCCCGAGGACGGGAGGACGCAAGTCGTGTAATTCTGCAAATGGAACAGCAGTGTACTTGATAACGTCAGTCAGCTCGCCTTTTCTACTCCGGTTATGTTCACTGTATGTATTTACAATACGACGAAATATGATATCAACCACCACTGCCTATTTTCGTTTTAATTTAACCATATTAATAGCTGCAAAAATGTAGTTCAGGGAATGTACAACATTACAGTGAAACGAAATGTTATATCAAACAACACTGCCTCTTTTCTGTTTCTGTATCTAAACATATTAATAGCGACAAAAATGTTCTTCACGCAACGCGTACACGCATTACAATAAAACGAAGTGATATCAAACACCACTGCCTCTTTGTTTTCTTCAAAACATTAACCACAACCCTCTTTTCGTACTCATTAAAAAAAATTAAAACATATTAATATGTGATTTTAGATCTTTACTTTATATATAATAAAATGAAACATGACAAGCACAGCTCTGCCTTTTTTGTTAAATGTCAGTTTTAATTAACAATATTAGCCATTATAAAAGTATAGGTATAACGTATAAAAGACGTATGTAATCGGAAATGAAGACAAAAACAATTCAGTCGAATGCATGCTAAAAAGTCAGCATTGAATTACGATTGATAAATAATTTATGAAGCATAACTTTGATAAGATTCACGAGACCATTAATAGATTAACGAGACCAAAAATTAACTGTTAGATTTACCCAAAACGAATTATACCTCTCGATTAACCACTACAGAGACGTGAGGACCAGCGGCAAACGTCAGAAGGACTAGCCGTGGTGAGGCTCTCTCTGCGGGACACATGACCACTGAGCACCCGGTGTTCGCCTGGAACTCACATGTCCGAAATCGGCGAAACAAATTTTCAAATAGGCGCGGTCTTTGTAAATAAACTGCAGATTTGAGTTTTAAACAACGACATTCTCGCCTGAAATACTCTGAAAACTTCATTTCATGACACAATAACAGTAATATTTTGAAAATTATGCGGGATTTCGCCTCCGCCATTAACGCTCGCTGATTGGTGCGAAATGCATTCTGGGATACATGGCTGCTCAAGTTCGCACAAGTCTCCTCTTGATGCATCCTTGATAACAGGGGCGGAGCAAGAACACATCCGGGGATTTGAACTGTACTTGGCCAGATGTGAACTTTAAATTGGAACAGTACTTGGGCGACGACTGATGACGTTTCACAAGTCCGCCAGAACACAAGTACAGACAAGAACAACATACTAATCATCTAATATATCTATATAAAGTTCAAGTTTAATATAAAGCTTCAAACATTCATGCCAGTCTTTCTCAAACCAACCTAAAGTTTGTCTTAACAAATGTTTTTTATCTAGTTTTATTTTACAATAGCCTGATCGTGACGTTGAGTTTGTCTGTGTTTAGCGGAGCTGAAGCGTTTGCGCGCTGACAGAGAGACGGTTCTGTCTCAGAGCGAGAAAGAGAAAGACGCGCTGAGAGACGCGCTCACGGCCGCTCAACAGGAGGCGCAGCGAGCTCTGCGTACCGCCCTGTCCGACCACCAGGAGGAGCTGGAGAGACTGACCAATCAGAAGGTCGTACGAGCACTTGTGTATTTGTCACACGCGACACGCGTTTGAGTCGCACACATCACGCAGTATCATGTGAATCCTGCAGGAGGCGCTGCGCTGCAGTCTGGAGGCCGAACGGGAGGCGGCGCTGCGGCGCGTCCGAGAACACCTGGAGGAGCAGACGATCCGTCTGGAGAAGGAGCGCGACGAGCTTCAGGAGGAGCTGCGTTCCCTCCAGCGCGACCGGGACCAGAGTCTGTTACAGGCCGAGACGGACAAACAGCAGGTGAGGCTCGCGCTGGACGCTCACGTGCGCCCGTGTCGTTTGTGTCGTAACCCGTCTGATGGCGTGTGCAGGCGCTGTCCGTGAAGGAAGCGGAGAAGGCGGTTCTGTCGGAGAAGGTGAGCTCCCTACAGGCCGAGCTGAGCACTGCAGCGCTGGAGCTGGAGAGACTGAACCGGGAGACGGCGCTCCTCAGAGACCAGGAGCGGGTCAGTGGGCGCGTATGTTTTTATGCACAATGCAAAGATTTTATGTGCAGCATCACAAATGTATAAAGTTTAACTGTGTCTCTAGACTGCAGCTGCGGCTCTAAACGCTGAACTGCAGGAGCTGCGCAGTCAACTGCAGGACGCGGCCGGCGCACACGGACGTGAGCTGCGCAGACTGCAGGAGAACTGCGCCGACCAGCAGACGCGAGCGGATACGGCGCTCAGCGAGGTTTGTGTTTGAAACTTTTGAAACGTGCCTGAAAAGTAGGATGTGTAATTGTGATTTCTCTCCCGCAGCTGGAGGAGTGTCGCGCGCTGCTGTCGTCCAGCGAGGAGAGCCGTGACGGAGCCAGACGAGACCTGCTGGAGATGGAGAAACGCTTGTGCCAGATACGGGACGCGGGGGAGGGGCACAGGCGAGAGGGGGTGGAGCTACGGCACTCCCTCAGTGATGTCAGCAAGGAGAGGGACGCTCTCAGCCAATCAAACGTGCAGCTGAGGGAGGCGCTGAGAGCGGCGGAGAGCGAGAGAATCAGGTGATGAACGACTGAACAAACTCTGTCAGTCCATGGAAGCTCATTTCTGCAACCAGATTTTTAAAAAAAAACAATTCATAGAAGAAAAGTTTGAGTTGTGTGATGTAAACTTTGAATTGTGACGTTTAAACTCAGAAATCACAAGATATAAATTCACAACTCTAAGAAGTGCAAAATATAAGCTCACAATTTGTGAAAAAAAAGTGAAATTGTGAGAAGTCGCAATTTTATTCTGTGGCAGAAACGAAAAAAAAATGAATTGTGAAAATGATCAAAATGTAAAAAGTCAGAATTGCAAGCTGAAAACTCAAAGTCAAAATTGTGAGATGAAAACTTCAAAAAAGTCAGAATTACTAAGTCAGTATAACAGTATAGTATACAGTATAACAAGATGACAACTCAGAAAAAAATCAGAATTATGAAATGAAAATTTAAAAAGTCAGAATTGCTAGATGAAAACTCAGTCAAAATGAGATTAAAATTTGAAAAAAGTCAGAATTATGAGAGAAAAACTGGAAAAAAGTCAGAATTACAAGACTGAATTACAAGATTTTCAAAACTTGAAAAAAAGTAAAAAAGATTTGAAAAAAAGAGCTGAAAATTTGAAAAAAAAAGTCAGAATTGTCAAATGGACATTTAAAAAAGTTAGAATTATAAGATAAGAACTTGAATAAAAGTCAGAATTATGAGATGAAAACGTAAAGTCAAAATTGTAAGATAAAAGTCAGAATTACAACATGAAAGTAAAAAGGTGGTATAACGAGGAAAATGTCAGAATTACGAGATGAAAACTGGAAAAAAGTCAAAATGATGAGATTTGGAAAAATTTGAAAAAACTCATAATTTCAAGATCAAAAAAAGCATCAGAATTATGAGGTGAAAGCTTGAAAAAGGTCAAAAATGTGAGCTGAAAAGTCAGAAGACAGAATTATGACAAAAACAAAAAAGTAAAAAGATCAGCATTTGAGAAAAGTCAGAATTGCAAGATAAAAATATTTTAAAAAAAAATTACAAAATGAAAATTTTAAAAAGTTAGGATGAGATGAAAACTCGAATAAAAGTCAAAATGTCGAGATGAAAACTTTAAAAAAAAAAGTCAGAATTTAAAGGTGAAAATTAAAAAGGTGGTATAACAAGATGAAAACAAAAAAAGCCAGAATTACAAGACGAAAACTCAAAAAAAGTCAAAATTATGAGACCAAAATTTGAAAAATGTCGAAATTGTGAGATGAAAACTTGAAAAAGTCATCATTTCGAGATCAAAATTTAAAAAAAAAATCAGCACGATGATCTGAAAACTTGAAAAAAGTCAAAATTGTGAGCTGAAAAGTTCAAAAACTTTACTGTGACTTCACTGTGCTTGTTTTCAGTGTGAAGCGCGTGTGTGAGGAGAAGGAGCAGAAGGTGTCTCTGCTGGAGGAGAATCTGGCGTCTGCGCAGAAGGAGGTGTCGGATCTGCGCAGCTGTCTGCGTGAGGTGGAGAGGTCCAGACTGGAGGCGCGCAGGGAGCTGCAGGAGCTGCGCAGACAGGTCAGACTGAAGCGTGTGAACGCGTGCGCGCCGAGAGCGAAGATGAAGAGCTGCCGTCTGACGTGTGTCTCTCTGTCGTCAGGTGAAGGTTCTGGACGTGGAGCGCGAGCAGAAGGGGAAGCAGCTGGCCGAACTGCAGGCGCGTCTGTCGGTGGAGGAGCAGAAAGACGAGGAGCGAGCCCGAGAACTGATCTCGCTCAAACAGAGACTCGCCGACAACGAAACTAGCAGGAGCTCTCTTCAGAAAGAGGTCAGATCGGCTTTAAATGGAAATCATGTATTAGTCGTTCATGTGGGGAAAAATGATGAAATACATCACATAATTTTTGATCTCCGTCTGTGTGTCTGTAGCTGTCTTCTCTACAGCGGCGTCTGAGCGAGAGCGAGTCGTGCTGGCGCGGTCGCGAGCGCGAGTTGGCGTCTCAGCTGCAGGAGGCTCGCGGCTGCGAGAAGAAGCTCCAGGACGAGGCGCGTAACCTCTCGGTGCGAGCTCAGTCGGCCTGCGACGCGTCTGCGCAGATGCAGCTGGAGCTGAGCGAGGCGCAGGGTCGTCTGGCTGCGACGGAGGCGGAGCTGTCGCGTGCGGAGGCGTCCCGCAGGGATCTGGAGTTCAGGCTGTGCAGCCTTCAGTCGGCGCTCACGCGCACGCTGGGCATCGGGGCCGGTGGGCGGAGCGGCAGCAGGGGGCGGAGCCCGGCAGGCTCCTCCCCCTCCTCTCTGACCTCAGGGATGATGTCTCGCCACCGGAGCGTGTCTCCGCTGCACTGCTCGCTATCGCCATCCAAAGGTCAGATTGAGTGAAATCTATGTAATAGAGGTGTTTTTGGTCTGGAGCATCATTTGTCTGCTCTCTGTCAGACGTGGCAGGTAACGTCACTCCTGATAACACCATCGTGTTGCGGCCGCTGTCTCCAGAGAGGACGGACGCCCCGCTGCCCGTCGCCCTGCCGGAGCTGGACCCGGAAACCCTGCGCAGCGGCCTCAGAGACTTCCTGCAGGAGCTGCGCGAGGCTCAGAGAGACAGAGTAACGCAGTACACTCACACCTCACACCAACAGCCAGAACTATCACCATTACAATAAATATAACAGTAAACGACAATAACTATTAAGATGACTATAACAATATTATGACGACTGCAAAAATATAATTACGACAACTTTATAAAAATAACTGTAACAATAACAATTGTTATAAAGATAACTATAACTATTACGAAACTATAACGATAATTGTCAATATATAAGAGTAGTGATAGCTATAATGAAAATTGTTATGACAATTAATATTGATGACAATAAAAAAAACAATAACTATAATAACAATATAACTATACCAACAATAACTATTATGATGCCTATAACGATAATTACTATGACTGCAACAAACTATTACGATAACTATAAGTATAAAGATAACTACCACAATAACTATAACAGTTTTTATGATAACTATAGCAATAATGATGACAACTATATTGATAATGATAAAAACAACTATAATAACTATAACTATTACAGTATAACTATAAGCAACGATAACTATTACAATGACTAACAATAATTATGACGATTGCGAAAATATTAATATTACGACAACTTTATAAAGATAACTGCGACGACAACAAATGTTATACTATAACTATTACAGTAACTGTAATAATAATTGTCAAATATAACAGTAGTGATAACTATAACAATAATTGTTTTGACAACTATATTGATGACAATAAAAACAACTATTACCATATAACTATAAACAACAATAACTATTACAATGACTATAATGATATTGCTAATATTAATACAACTATTATAAACTATTAACAATAATAACAGTAACAATATCAGTGTGTGATTCAACGATATCGTTCTTCTGTGTCGTTATAGATGTGATGTAGACTTTGCTATTCTTTTAGAGACAGAACAACAATTAAAATTGTATTGTTATAGTTATCGATATAGTAAACGTTATAGTTGTGGTTTGGACTTTTCACTGTTTTCTTAGATTTTTATGGTTATAGTTATCAGTTGAGTTTTTGTCTGTGGTTTCTTTGTGGGAGCTCCGCCCACTGTCAAACCTCATTGGTCCAAAATTCTGCTCTGCTGAATATTAAACATTAGATATCTTCAGATTGGCTGTGATAGTGTGCATCAGTGATCACGTGATGTAAACGTGTGCAGGACGAGGCGCGGGGTCAGCTGGGGTCACTGCAGAGGGAACTGGAGGAAGTGACGGGAGAGAGAGACTCCGCCCACCAGCGCCTCATTCAGCTACACCACACGCTACAGGAGAGCCAAGAGGGTAACGCACATCCGTCTTCCACAGATTCAGCTGTTTTCTGGAGACGCGTGTTGATCGTGTGTTTGTGCAGATAAGCGTGCGGCGGACGAGAAAATGTCGTCGACTCAAGCTCTGCTGCAGCAGCAGGAAGAGTCCCTGCGGAGAGCGGACCGAGACCGACGAGCGCTAAACGAGCGAATCAAAGAGCTGGAGAGACTTTCGCTGAACACCGAGACTGAGCGCAAGCGCGTGGAGGTGCGTCTTATTTCATTTCGGCTAACCTCATCTAGAAAACACTAGCGCTAACGCAGACGTCGCCCCCCGCAGGAGCATTGCAGCAAGCTGCGCGGCAGCGAGGCGCGTTTGGAGGCGGAGCGTCGGCGGCTGCGTGAGGCTCTGGAGGCGGCCGAGGGGCGTGGCACACGGGTGGAGCTGGGGAGGCGGAGTCTGGAGGGGGAGCTGCAGAGACTGAGACTGAGTCTGGCCGAGAGAGAGATGGAGATCCAGACGGCTCACGACCGACACGACAGCGCCATCAAACAGGTCCTGGGCTCAAACTACAGCACAACCTGATTCGTCACTCGCGCTGTGGTCGCTGCTGATCGATT